>NC_092815.1:93390531-93413031 GCF_023375885.2 Dermacentor andersoni
CTTCCGAAGGAAGCCTTGTAACAGAATTAGCCGACATTTCATGAAAACTAAGAACAACAGAATGAGCTGCAGACAAGACCGAGAAGTGACAATGATAAAATGTAGCAAGAAATCCTATGTTCCTTAACAGGTTCTTGTTGTTGTTGTCGTTGTTGTTTTTTTACTTCGCTCGACGTCTGGGTAAATATTTTCGTCCTCCTTGGTGTATAGCTCCTATGCACAACTTCGCGGCTGAGCGAGATTTTCTCTATGTCAGGCAGCTATATTGGAAATTCTACACAAAATAAAACAAGAAAACACGTACATATCGCATATTCTGGAGTCCGAGGCGTGTCGTCGATGCGTGTACTTTTCCTGGACAGACATGTTGCATAACGCTTTGCTTGTCCAACCAACGGTCGTACACTCGAACCACGATGGCAGAACGAGGTGCAAACGTGGAAGAATGCATCTATTCTGTTTTATTTAAATATTCCGAATTTCTTTACGGCCGTGCAATGGAACTGGTATGGCGTGGAAATCTGAACATGGCGGTTTGCTTCGACTTACCGCGTGACGCATAGAAGTGGCACCACTGACCGTTGTTTCGTGGACCATGTGATGCCACCCCGTCCGTCGCTGACAGCTAAACGAATACATCTAAAAGCACCTTGCTCACCCCTTTAAACCCCTCCCGATATTATCCTTACCCGATTCTCTTTCTTTTCTTTTCCTGAATGATATCCTCTGACAAGAGTGGAACAGTATTTCAGTAAACACGTTTCATCAACAATCCAAGAAGAGGACCACTCCGCAAGTCATCAAGCCGTTCTGACATGCTGCACCGTATAACTTTGTAGGCGTGGCGAGAAACAACTTCCTGCTTGAATTCCGTCACGCCGTGCGTCAGACCGAATGGTGGCATTTACGCATCGTTCCCTTCGGCTGGCGCGGTACCAGTGTTAAGTTGTCAACGTCCGAGCCGCCGAGAACGACGTCGGCCTCAGCCGGTTTGTTCGTGGCCAGCGCGCCAAACGGAAGACCGAAATGAAGAGAAAGAAAAGGAGGCCGCACAAAGGGAGGACGCAGATACGAAACAGTATATCATGTGTGGCACGTACACATTCGGAGGCCGTATTCGCAGTTCACTTTGAATTTATTTTATTTATACTCGTTTTGTTTTCATTTTTTTCTTGGCGAGGGGAGGTGCTGGAGGAAGCGGAGTAGGGTGCGCGTGTGTGCCTGTTTTCGCCCGTTCCTTGAAAGGAAGGCGCTGTATCGGCGTTTTCTAGACTGTGGTGATGTGTTTCCTATTTGTTGTTATGTGAACGCGCCCGCAGCCTTTTCCCGCCACCTCTTCATCTGGCGACAGATTGCAGGGCGTATCTGAGACGGGCAGTGAATTTTCTTAGTCTTTTGTTCGACTACCGCCAACGCTATACATTACCGGGCACAGTTAGCGAAAGGTGTCCACTCAGCGGGTTTTGTTTGGTCCAATTGCAACACCCTGTGATAGTGCACAGCTCAGAGTTAACTTCGCACAACACCAACTTCCCTTGCTTGTGCTTGTGCTTATCTCCTGTGTAAACATATATATATATATATATATATATATATATATATATATATATATATATATATATATATATAATCACGATGACTGTAAGATCTACGGTCTGTTTGTAGTAGTTTCCAGCCCGGTGCCGTAGCCAACGTCAGCATATTCGCTCACTGAATGTGCTGACACTTAAAATACCAGTGTGGCTTGTAGTTTCTGCCATCGTTGCTTTGGGGTTAGCAAGGAATACAGTTGACCTTATCGTTGTTATTCAGTAAAGGTGCTGGAAAAGGGAGACTGTCCTCGTCCTATTGCCGTCACCCATGCAAAATATAACTTTTTTTTTTTCAGAGCGCAGCATTTTTTCTTCTTTGCATGTATGTCTGCGTCTGTTTCCTCCTCTATTTGTCCCCTCTGAAATTCCACTTGTTCAAGAAGCTACATACAGCATTTACATCAGCAGACAATGTTAGGCAATTTCGAGCATGTCCGTCTCTGGGAGAGCTAAGATGTTTTTTTCCTAGCGTATTGTACGAAAGTTGGAGGCAGAATGTATACGACTTGACGACACCCAGCATGGCCTCGTATTGCAGCGCAATCTCCAAAGTCAGCGCAAGCTGGCCGTCAGCCAGAAATTCTCACGTTATTCGCAGCAAGCGAGACAACTAAATACACCAAAATCCGCCCTTGCGACAAATTCTTAATGTGGCACAAAAATCACATGGGCGCTGCATTGCAACATTTTCTCATATCTTCGTCCTTGTCGCTAAACGCCAACATCAGCGTTGCGTGGGACAAGTTCTGGCAGCTGGTGCGAGCGTTCGTGGTATTGGACAAGCATGGCGTAGGTCACAAATTAGGTTGTGTTATGCACCTGGACGAAACTGGTGGTTTAAATTTTATCCCGAGATGTCGCCTACTGAGGACAAGTTTTTCCTAGGTGTTCTGGTTCTTGTTCTCTGCTTCCGGGCTCATGCCCTTTGTGCAGTCTAACCTGCTATTGGCGCTACACGTCAGTATGTAGTGAGGGTAGCAACACATTGTCGCTGTTGTGATTGATTGATTGATTGATTGATTGATTAACCGACCGACCGACCGACCGACCGACCGACCGACCGACCGACCGACCGACCGACCGACCGACCGACCGACCGACCGACCGACCGACCGACCGACCGACCGACCGACCGACCGACCGACCGACCGACCGACCGACCGACCGACCGACCGACCGACCGACCGACCGACCGACCGACCGACCGACCGACCGACCGACCGACCGACCGACCGACCGACCGACCGACCGACCGACCGACCGACCGACCGACCGACCGACCGACCGACCGACCGACCGACCGACCGACCGACCGACCGACCGACCGACCGACCGACCGACCGACCGACCGACCGACCGACCGACCGACCGACCGACCGACCGACCGACCGACCGACCGACCGACCGACCGACCGACCGACCGACCGACCGACCGACCGACCGACCGACCGACCGACCGACCGACCGACCGACCGACCGACCGACCGACCGACCGACCGACCGACCGACCGACCGACCGACCGACCGACCGACCGACCGACCGACCGACCGACCGACCGACCGACCGACCGACCGACCGACCGACCGACCGACCGACCGACCGACCGACCGACCGACCGACCGACCGACCGACCGACCGACCGACCGACCGACCGACCGACCGACCGACCGACCGACCGACCGACCGACCGACCGACCGACCGACCGACCGACCGACCGACCGACCGACCGACCGACCGACCGACCGACCGACCGACCGACCGACCGACCGACCGACCGACCGACCGACCGACCGACCGACCGACCGACCGACCGACCGACCGACCGACCGACCGACCGACCGACCGACCGACCGACCGACCGACCGACCGACCGACCGACCGACCGACCGACCGACCGACCGACCGACCGACCGACCGACCGACCGACCGACCGACCGACCGACCGAATGTCAGTATCATCAGCTTTGACAAGACTCTTGACTTCACAGCGGAATATCGCATAAAGAAACTCGCCAAATATAGTACATGGTAACATACCTGCAACAATGTCAGCAGGGCTCAACTGCGTATATGCCGGTGAAGAAATTGCCATTATATCGCTGTGTGAACTAGCTTCAAGGACGGCTAAAATGTGTGTAGCGTCCGCTGAACGTGTTCTTTATTATGTGCAAAGTAAGCGCACTACTTTAGCTCAAAAAATATGAAAACGCCACCTGGAGATCATGCAGACGTCATACTTTCGTTAAATGAGACCAGTTCAGGAGGGTTTCTTCTCGGGCGTCTTTCATACTGTGCGGGGACGCGTTGGAAGTCAAGGAGTGAGTGAGGTGCACGATATGAGGCGCGCGCTTCCGTAGTATGCACCGCCGTGCGCTTCGCTCAGTCCAGGCCGTCTTCCGGCGCATCCCCACACACAGTAGTGGAAAGCTTGCGACCACTTTCCTTATTGTGGTACACACATGGGGGAAAATCCAACGAGAGTGACAGGCAATGCTGCCCACAATCTGCCGTTTTAAGCGACCAGCTGTGTACTATAGCCGAGTAATGGACAAAAGTGTGACTCGAAACACCACAAGGTTGATCAAAGTGCTTTTGTGTCGCCGTTCGATGGATCATTCTGCGCACTTCTCGATGACGACAGATCTTGTGCTGTGCGTCTCCTGTCGATTGTATCCAGAGACGCGCAACTAATCCTAAGCATGGCACAGGATGCAGCTTCCTTTGTTAAAAGAAAACCAAAGGGCAGCTGTTCCGGCTATTCTCTCTAGAACAAAAGAAACAGTACCAAAAGACGGCAGAAGGCAAGTACAGATAAAGCTAAGGAAAAAAAGGGCTGAATATAGTACTTGTGGTATATCTCTGTGTACCGTCTACCCTGAACCGAACGCCACCACGTCACGTGAAATATGAGCAGCCGGAAGCAGTGGTCGCCGTCTTTTGTTCTATTGGCTTACACTGGTTTCTCCCGCCGGCCTTGGTGTGATGGAAGAACAGTCGCGAAACACAAAACACTCATTGATACGCCCCATCTCCCAGGCAGATGCAGCAGCCGAATAGCACATATCTCCCCAAAGACTGGTTTGCTCTCGGATTACTTTCCATTACACTGCGGCCCTAGCATCTAAACTGGCGGATAAAAAAAAAAGATATCTTATTACTTCCCGTATGAAACGTTAGGGTAGTGTTGCCCCTGTTCGCCCAAATTGCTTTCTCTTCTTCATCTTCCTTTTCTTCCTTGACTTCATTTTGTTTGTTTCCGGTCAGTAATCTAGTCGTCAAGAACGACTGCGAACAGCAAAAGGACAAACGGCTACGATCGGCGGCAGAGCAGGATAACGAATGACGTCGAATGAGGGGAATCAACGGGGCGCGGCGCCCAGTCTGTTATCATGCGGTAATCGGGATAATTAATGACCCAGTCATTACTGAATTCACTGAAAAAAATATGAGTCAGACACAAAAACTAAGTAGCAGTTTCACCCATAATGCTAAGCACTGACGGGTCTCTTATATATTATGCGCAATAATTCTAGCATTATTTCGTGTGGTATCGATTGTAATCATCATCAGCAGCAGCAGCAGCTTGTTTTATGTCCACTGCAGGACGAAGGCCTCTCCCAGCAATTTCAGATTACAACTGTCCTGCGTCAACCGATTCCAACTAGCGCCCACGAATTTCCTAATTTCATCGCTCCACCTATATTCTTCTGCCGTCCTCGACTGCGTTTCCCTTCTCTTGGTACCCATTCTGTAGCCCTGATGGTCCAACGGTTATCTAATCGGCGCATTACATGACCTGCCCAGCTCCGTTTTTTCTCTTGTAGTCAATCAGAATATCGTCTATACCCGTTTGCTCTCTGACCTAAACCGCTCTATTTCTGTCTCTTAACCTTATGGCTACCAATATTCGTTCCACCGCTCTTTGCGCGGTCCTTATCTTGTTCACAAGCTTCTTTGTAATTCTCCAAGTCTCTGCGGCATTTGTAAGCACCGGTAAAATGCACTGATTGCACACCTTCCTTTTCAATGATAATGGTAAGCTTCCAGTCAGGAGCTGACAATGTCCGCCGTATGCGATTCAATCCATTTTTATTTTTCTATGAATTTCCTTCTCATGATCAGAGTTCCCTGTGATTAATTGACCTAAGCAAACGTAACTCTTGTCCCTTTGCCAATCTATTCATCATTATCTTTTTCTTCTGCATATTAACCTTCAACCCCACTCACACTCTCTCTGTTAAGGTCCTCAATCATTTGTTGTAACTCGTCTGTATTGTTGCTGAATAGAACAATGTCATTGGCAAACCGAAGGTTGCTGAGATAATCGCCGTTGATCCTTACTCCTAAACCTTCCCAGTTTAATAGCTTGAATACTTCTTGCAAGCACGCAGTGAATAGCATTGTAGAAATTGTGTCTCCCTGTTGACCCCTTGCTTTATAGGTATGTTCCTGCTTTTCTTGTGTAGAATTAAGGTAGCTGTAAAACTTCTCTAGATATTTTCCAAGATATTCGCTAATAATATCTACAACGTCACGATTGACTGGCGTATCCTCTGACAAAGAGTTAGGGTGTAAGAACTTTTGTGCCAAATGGCAGGCCGTGCTTCCTTTTCTACGTAGCTGATTGCCCTCCCTGTGCTCACTTTGCGATGACTCCCTGGCTTTTACAATAACCGTCTTTCTGCAGTCCTCTATGTGCGCTGTTGAGTAAGTTTCAACAGCTCAGTATCCGAAGACCTGCCCTCGTTGATCCATTGACAGAGTTATTTCCAAAAGATTGAATTTCAAGTGGCTGCAAGTCCTACAAAACTGCTGTCTTTTTTTTCGTTTCTTTTAGTCGCGGGACTTGACTGTCGTCTGTAGTGATCCTCATCTGCATCGCACTATGATGTTAGTCAACATCTTCGGACAGCATTAAACCGGATGGACTATAGACCATTTTCGAAAATGAACATCCCTGGACCATGGACGTACGCATCGACGGCACAGCACGCCACAAATTCGGTATTACAGTACGCCAATTCTACAGGTCTTGGCGACCGCTTGTACACCTTCAGATGTGCACGAAAATGTGCCCTCTCTCCTCTCTCTTTTCATCCCACAATCCTCTCTCCCCCAATGCAAACCGGACGGACGTCTGGTTAACATCCCTGTCTTTCCTCTCTTCTATTTCTCTCTCTCTCTAGTCGCAACCATATGAAGCGAACAGATAATGAAGCCAAGGAAAACAAAGAGGAAATTATTTAGTTTTGATTATAGCCTGGAAAGGAAAAGGTAAAGTGAGTTGAAAGAGAAAGAAAAAAAACTGGCTTGCTTTTTTTTTTCAGTGCGCCAACATCTCCTTATATCATATCAATAAAAAAAAAGGGGGTAGAAAGCAGAACCCGCAACCTCCGCATTACGCCTTGCGTTGCACTACCACTGCATTGTGCCGTTCCGTCCTACTTCCTTATTTTCTGTTTTGGTCTCCTTTAATATCAATTTCACTACTTTGACAAATATTTAAAAGACATAGCTGTATCATAACCAGCAAGGTCATTAGCAATGCAGCAATTTCTTTATCCACGCAACTGATACTAAGTACTGTCGAAGCTTGAAACATGGGCACGAAGGCACACATCCCTTCCCTGGTCACCGTAGAAAGCGAACGCGAAAAGGAAGCCTGATAGATTACAAATACTGCATCATCAATGTTTAAACACTAAGTCTTTGCGCAAGTATTTTTGGTGGTAAACGCACCATTTATCAAATCCTAACCGGGTCAAAAAACAACTTTTTCTGAAGTACATTCTAGTCTAGCACGCACGGTCATTCACGTTTGTCTATTCGATAGGCCATGATTATGCTCAAGTTTAACTCTGCTGCTTAGAGCATCACTGCTTCAACAGATTGAAAAGAGTCCAAGACTTTCCAGGAGTTTTCACGACATTCCAAAGACAGAAAGAAAATGAAATTACGGGTAGCATAATATGGCAACAACATGTGAAGATGCGATCTTTTCGACGGAATTATAAGCATTCACTCGACATTCCACGGGCTTACGAAAAAAGAATTAACAAAAAGAAATTAACATCTGAAGCAGTGAATAGACTTAATGGTTAATAGCGCTGCAGCATACAGATCAGAACATGTTCAACTGTGCTTTCGTGTAATGAGTACCCCGACCGTTCGTGTTATAAGACAATGTTTCCGCCGCTGCCAACAGCAAGAGCGATTTACGGCCGTGTTCAACCCGATTATATGGCGGGGCGCCATCAAGTGTACGTGCTTCTGGGTCTACTGTACGCTTTTTATTTGTTCCCGGGGCAATGCCGTTCTCGCCGCCTCGCAAAAAAAGCCTTGTTAATCCCCCGGCCAACACACGAACGCAGCTCGATTTCGGCTCGAAACGAAAGATCGCGCGCTTTCTTTCCTTGTGGATGTTTTCGGCACGGCTGTAATGCGAAGTAATCGGTCCGATTGCCCGTAGTGTCAAGGTTACGAGTTGCGCCATCCAATAAAGAAAGAGCACGCTGGCATGTTCCTTTAAGCGGCCAAGGAATCTGCGCTCGCCTACACGCACGCGGGAACCGTCTGAGGTAGCAGTGATGCCGAGGAGATTCTTTTACAGAAACAGGGCGTTAGGAGTCATTTCAGAATCTAAATTCCCCCCCCCCCTTTTTTTTTACCGCGAAGTTGTTTACGTCATGGCTAGGCTTCCATGCATTCTTATTTTGTGTCAACAAAAACTATCATCATCAGTAATTGCTCATACCCCCCTAAGCAAGCAAAAAATGCAATAGCTCGTCCCTCTCGTAATGCCGAGGCTAGTCAAAAGTTCTGTGTCACCTCTATGCCCTCATTGGTAGAACCATACATGAGGCCGCACGAATGACCTCCGAGGATCAGTTAATCCGTACGCTTGCTGACAAATATCTCTAAATGAGGTGAGGGCTGTCTCCCGTGCATCCCGATAACCAGAGCCAGACCAATTCCTACCTGGATGCGGAGTTTGGCACTGAGATAATTCGTAGGCCTCTACAAGGACTCAATGGTTTATCCGCACCGGGGCCGGATGCAATCTCTAACAAGACGTTGCGAAATCTGGATGATGAGTCAGTCGCATACCTCACAGAGGAAATTAATGAAATTTGGAGGAATAGAACCGTCCCATTGCTTGGAAGGCTGCTCTCTTATTTCTCATCCCCAAACATGGCAAAACACTTAGCGTTCACAATTTGAGGCACAACTCGCTTACATCATGTGTGGTTAAGGTAGCGGAGCATGCGGTCCTCAATCGACTGTCCCGATTCTTTGAGAATAACGCCATTTACCTCCATATAGTATGATAGGGGGCGAAATGGGGGCGAAATGCGAAAACACCCGTGTACTTAGATTTAGGTGCACGCTAAAGAACCCCAGGTGGACGAAATTTCCGGAGTCCTCCACTACGGCGTGCCTCATAATCAGAAAGTGGTTTTGTCACGTAAAAGCCCACAATTTATTTTAAATTTAACTCCTGTGCGGACGGTACAGTATCCGCCTCCCGTGCAAGAGGACCGTGATTCAAATCCCGGACCGCAGAATTCTCCACCGGAAAATACCAGAAAAAAAAACCGTGTGTTGAGAAAATTGCACAAACAGGCCTGGAGTGCGGCCTGATCCCGGGGACCAGAACCGGTAACGCACTCTCTCACCAGAGCAGGATTGGCCACCCTGGTGCAGTACCTGGCCACAACCTCCTATATGAACACAACAATCAAACCCCGGCCCTCAGTCCCCAGCAGCTGCGAAGCAACTGACCACGGCGGCGGTCAGACCTGCGACGCTGCAGAGGGTGCTAAGAATGCCTGGCTCCGGACAGGCCGCCATTGGAATATGAACCTGGCAACGTTTAACGCTAGAACGTTATCTAGTGAGGCGAGTCTAGCAGTGCTATTGGAGGAATTAGAGGGCAGTAAATGGGATATAATAGGGCTCAGTGAAGTTAGGAGGCCAAAAGAAGCATATACAGTACTAAAAAGCGGGCACGTCTTGTGCTACCGGCGCTTAGCAGAGAGACGAGAACTAGGAGTCGGATTCCTGATTAATAAGAACATAGCTGGTAACATACAGGAATTCTATAGCATTAACGAGAGGGTGGCATGTCTTGTTGTGAAACTTAATAAGAGGTACAAAATGAAGGTTATACAGGTCTACGCCCCTACATCTAGTCATGATGACCAGGAAGTCGAAAGCTTCTACGAAGACGTGGAATCGGCGATGGGTAAAGTCAAAACAAAATACAGTATACTGATGGGCGATTTCAATGCCAGGGTAGGCAAGAAGCAGGCCGGAGACAAGTCAGTGGGGGAATATGGCATAGGCTCTAGGAATAGCAGAGGAGAGTTATTAGTAGAGTTTGCAGAACAGAATAATATGCGGATAATGAATACCTTTTTCCGCAAGCGGGTTAGCCGAAAGTGGACATGGAGGAGCCCGAATGGTGAGACTAGAAATGAAATCGACTTTATACTCTGCGCGAACCCTGGCATCATACTAGATGTAGACGTGCTCGGCAAGGTGCGCTGCAGTGACCATAGGATGGTAAGAACTAGAATTAGCCTTGACTTGAGGAGGGAACGGAAGAAACTGGTACATAAGAAACCAATCAATGAGTTAGCGGTAAGAGGGAAACTAGAGGAATTCCGGATCAAGCTACAGAACAGGTATTCGGCTTTAACCCAGGAAGAGGACCATAGTGTTGAAGCAATGAACGACAATCTTATGGGCATCATTAAGGAGTGCGCAATAGAAGTCGGTGGTAACGCCGTTAAACAGGAAACCAGTAAGCTATCGCAGGAGACGAAAGATCTGATCAGGAAACGCCAATGTATGAAAGCCTCTAACCCTACAGGTAGAATAGAACTGGCAGAACTTTCTAAGTTAATCAACAAGCGTAAGACAGCGGACATAAGGAACTATAATATGGATAGAATTGAACAGGCTCTCAGGAACGGAGGAAGCCTAAAAGCAGTAGAGAAGAAACTAGGAATAGGCAAGAATCAGATGTGTGCGTTAAGAGACAAAGCCGGCAATATCGTTACTAATATAGATGAGATAGTTCAAGTGGCTGAAGAGTTTTATAGAGATTTATACAGTACCAGTAACACCCACGACGATAAGGTGAGAGAGAATAGTCTAGAGGAACTTGAAATCCCACAAGTAACACCGGAAGAGGTAAAGAACGCCTTGGGAGCTATGCAAAGGGGGAAGGCAGCTGGGGAGGATCAGGTAACAGCAGATTTGTTGAAGGATGGTGGGAACACTGTCCTAGAAATGTTGGCCGCCCTATATACACAATGCCTCATGACCTCGAACGTACCGGAATCTTGGAAGAACGCTAACATAATCCTAATCCATAAGAAAGGGGACGCCAAAGACTTGAAAAATTATAGACCGATCAGCTTACTGTCCGTTGCCTACAAAGTATTTACTAAGGTAATCGCAAATAGAATCAGGAATACCTTAGACTTCTGTCAACCAAAGGACCAGGCAGGATTCCGTAAAGGATACTCAACAATAGACCTTATTCACACTATCAATCAGGTAATAGAGAAATGTGCGGAATATAACCAACCCTTATATATAGCCTTCATCGATTACTAAAAAGCATTTGATTCAGTCGAAACCTCAGCAGTCATGAAGGCACTACGGAATCAGGGTGTAGATGAGCCATATTTAAACATACTAGAAGATATCTATAGCGGTTCCCCAGCCACCGTAATCCTCCACAAAGAAAGCAACAAAATCCCAATAAAGAAAGGCGTCAGACAGGGAGATACGATATCTCCAATGCTATTCACAGCATGTTTACAGGAGGTATTCAGAGACCTGGAGTGGGAAGAATTCGGGATAAAAGTTGATGAAGAATACCTTAGCAACTTGCGATTCGCTGATGATATTGCCTTGCTTAGTAACTCAGGAGACCAATTGCAATGCATGCTCACTGACCTGGAGAGGCAAAGCAGAAGGGTGGGTCTGAAAATTAATCTACAGAAAACTAAAGTAATGTTTAACAGTCTCGGAAGAGAACAGCAGTTTACGATAGGTAACGAGGCACTGGAAGTGGTAAGGGAATACATCTACTTAGGGCAAGTAGTGACCACGGATCCGGATCATGAGACTGAAATAACCAGAAGAATAAGAATGGGCTGGGGGGCGTTTGGCAGGCATTCTCGAGTCATGAACAGCAGGTTGCCACTATCCCTCAAGAGGAAAGTGTATAACAGCTGTGTCTTACCAGTACTCACCTACGGGGCAGAAACCTGGAGGCTTACGAAAAGGGTTCTGCTGAAATTGAAGACGACGCAACGAGCCATGGAAAGAAGAATGATAGGTGTAACGTTAAGGGATAAGAAAAGAGCAGATTGGGTGAGGGAACAAACGCGGGTAAATGACATCTTAGTTGAAATCAGGAAAAAGAAATGGGCATGGGCCGGACATGTAATGAGGAGGGAAGATAACCGATGGTCATTAAGGGTTACGGACTGGATTCCAAGGGAAGGAAAGCGTAGTAGGGGGCGGCAGAAAGTTAGGTGGGCGGATGACATTAAGACGTTTGCAGGGACAACATGGCCACAATTAGTACATGACCGGGGTAGTTGGAGAAGTATGGGAGAGGCCTTTGCCCTGCAGTGGGCGTAACTAGGCTGCTGCTGCTGCTGCTGATGATGATGATGATGAGTATGATAGGATTTAGAGCAGGCCTATGCACAGAGCATATTATGAAACTGATTAAGCATCAAATCATGAACAATGACTCTAGCGACACTCGGGCCGTTTTGGGACTTTATCTTGAGAAGACCTTCGATAACGTTCTACATTCGCATATCCTAGTCTCAATATCTCAGTCTGGATGAGAGATTTTACAACTACGTCAGATCGTTCCTTGCGATAGGAAGGCTACCCTGCGGCTGGCCGATCTCTAATCACAAATGCTGGAACCTGGCGAAAGGAGCACGCCACAGGGGGCGGTCATTTCCTCCCCTTTATTCAATATAACCTTGGTCGGCTTTAGCAGAAAACTTCTCGAGATTGAAGGCATCAAACACACCATGTTGCTGATCATATCACTATATGGCGCACAGGAGGCAATGATGGCCAGGTTGAGGGAGCCTTAGAGGAGGCCATAGACACTATCGAAATGTATCTCGAACCCTACGGTCTCAGGTGCTCCTCCTTGAAGTCGGAACTCCTACTGTATAGTCCCAAGAAACGTGGTCCTAGGCCCAAGGGTTGGACATCGTCAGAAGATAGAAATCAACCTATATACTAGAAATTATTGCCGCATACGCAGAGTCGATTCTGTCAAGGTATTGCGCATGATCGTTAAGTCAGGGGATACAAATGGCAAGACTATACGCAAGCTAATTGATAAAACTGAAAGCGCTGTTCGTTTAGTTCGGAGGGTATCAACTCGACATCAGGGACTCAAGGAGGATAACCTACCCCGACTAGTGCATGCTTTTGTTCTGTGCCACTTTACATACGTGTCAGCTATGTATCGATGGAAACGGGCAGAGCGGGAGAAATTGCATGCATAGCTTAGGAAGATTACTAAGCGGCTTCTCGGGTTACTCTTATACACTTGTACAGATCACATAATGCAGCTTGGCATTCACAGTACTCTGGAGGAGATTGCAGAGGCCCAGGAGCGCGCACAGATAACTCGTCTCACTACTACTAAGGCCGATAGATCCATCTTGCAGGAACTCGGACATCACTCCGATAAAGTAGAGGAGGAGTTCTCTGACGTTCTTCTTTCGATTTCTGATAACATTACGGTCGCGCCCGCACCTAGGAACATGCACCTCGATCATAATCATGGTAGAAGAAGGGAAAGGGCGGTCGACCTCCTTATGGTAATAAGCACTGATCAGGGGCAGATCAGCTTCGCGGATGCCGCCTTTTGTAAGGGGCGTCGGACGTTCACCATCGTCACTGTCGATGGTCGCCAAGGAATCCCCAATGCTGCCTCGGTTCGGACCAGGGGCTCGGAAATTGCACTATGGCTATTGCACTAGCCCTGTTGGATATCTCACTGGATGTTATCTAATAATCTGCTCTTCTTTGGTATCCCAGACAACCAGTCCGAGACATGATCTACCTGGAAACAACTTAAATAGAAAGAGCCCATCGGCTTGGTCACTGTAAATCGGAGAAATGTAGGTCGATAATCGCAAAGTTTAAGAAGTTTAAAGTAAATCAGCTGATCCTCGAGAAAGGATATAAGTTTAAAGACACGCAGTAGGCTGTGCGCGAAGATTTTTCCTTCCAAACACGTCTGGCCAGAAAAAGCTACTAGGCTTTGCAAAGCCTAAAGGCGGGCCTTTCAAGCTTCGCGCTGATAAAGTACGCATGAATGATACTGCATGCATGTATTACCCTGTTTCTGACACAGTCACAGGATGTAGCCGGTAGCAAAAACGCAGAGCGGTTTCACACAAGTCGAACAACAGAACGGTTTGTGGGGTAATGATAGCCTTAGGAAGGTATATTTTTTCTTTGCGTGTTAACATTTCTTCATCCCTAAAAATTTATGGGTTTTCGTCACGTCTTCATCATTTAGATTCCTTCTTGAAATCTGTTACCGTCCACCCGATAGTTAGATACTATTGTGGCCTATCTGCCTGCAACCTCAGAGATATAAGGATAAACTTCACAAAAGCCGAAATCTTTTATTCGGTGATTTCAATTACCCAAATATCAACTGGAGTACCCTAACTGCACCGGTTCATGACTCGATTAAATTTGTTGAACTAACCTTAGACTTTTCCTTAACTCAACTAGTTCACGAACCTACGCGTGGTCTTAACATAGTAGATCTTGTTCTCACATCGGCTCCTGACAAAGTAAGCCCGATCACCTTCACAGACGGTTTCAGTGATCACAAAGTACTTGAGTTCACCATAGAAGTGCCCTCGCGTCAACACAGTGTAACGTCCAAAGGCATCTTCCATTATAACAGGGAAAACTACGACGCAGTTAACCTTGGGTTGCAGACCTCCGATTCTTTTGTGCAATCATTTTCCCAGCGATCTGTTAATGAAAACTGGCGTCAGTTTAAAGAGGAATTAACTCATTTGCTGAGCACTTATATACCTCGCATTTGTTTTCGTGCTAGCTCATCTAGACCGTGGTACTACAGGAACCTTCGTACTTTAATGAACCAAAAAAAGCGACTTTTCAATACCGCTAACGGGCTCGGAACACCAGCATCATGGAAGCTGCTAAGAATATTATGCTGCGCTCGGAAAAGAAAAACACAAGTTCATGTCACAAGATCTTCAGCCCTTCCTTAAACACAATCCGCAAAAATTTTGGAAAACAATTTCACCTGCTCAAACGACTGCATATTTTTCGCACGTTGATGAGGCTGGTGACCCTATCACGCAAGATGAACGCCCTCAGACTTTTAACAACTTTTTCACCAATATATTCACGAAGGAACACTATTCAAATATTCCATCGGCACCTGATTATCACTTTGCCTACATGAACCCCATAGAGGTTACTGTTACAGGCATTGCATCGTTGATTAAAAATTAAACAATAACTGCTTCGTGTGCTGTCGATGGCATTAACTTAAAACATTTTTTCGAAAATTTCTTTCTACAGGTGAGATACCACACGTGTGGAAAATAGGAAAGTCATTCTAATTTTCAAATCTGGTGACCGAACTAACTTTACTAACTATCGCCCACTATCACTGACATGCATATCTTGCAAACTTCTCAAACATGTCATTGCATCTAGCATGGCACTACATTTAGAAAGCTACGGTTTCTTTTTCTCAAAACATCATAGGTTTATGTAGAGGCTAACATGTGAAACACAACTACTTGAGTTTACTAACGAACTTCTTCTAGGAATGGACAAAAGTCTTCAAATAGACTGTTTGTTACTCGACTTTGGTAAACCTTCCATCGCGTTCCACATTGTCGTCTAATAGCAAAACAATATTCCTTGCTCCTTGATTCCTTAACGATTTCTTGGATAAGAACATTTTCATAATTTCATATACAGTTAACTTCAGTTGATAATTATCATCTTCCCCTAATGATGTAGCATTTGCCGTACTGCAAGGCAGTGTAATCGGCCCATTACTGTTTAGCATCTTTATTAATGACTTACCATAAAACATCTCATCGGCAATCAGATTGTTCGCCGACGACTGCATTATTTATCGCAACATCCACTCTGTTAATGACCATATAGCTCTACAGGAAGGTATTGACCGCATTACTACCTGGTACTCATCATGGTAAATGTCCCTTAACACTGATAAATGCCAATGAATGACATTTAGCCGCAAAGGATCCAATTCTCTATATACTTATTCACTGAATAACGGTCCAGTCACCCTCGCGTCATCATATAAGTACCTCGACGTTGATTTTCTACCTAATATCTCATGGGCAACCTACATAGAAAAAATCGCTGCTAAAGCTAACCGCACATTAGGTTATTTGAAGCGCAACTTTAGAGGCGTGCCCAGTCCGACTCGGTAACTCACCTATCAAACATTTGTTCGCCCTCAACTTGAATACGTATCTTCAACTTTGTCACCTCATCAAGAATACCTCATTCATTCCCTTGAACACGTACAAAATCGTGCCGCTCGTTTTATTGCACGAGACTACAGCCAAAATTCCAGCCTAACTAACATTAAGGCGTCGTAGTCCCTTCCTTCCTTAGAATCTCGTAGAACAATCGCACTTATTTGCCTCTTCTATAAACTTGTTTATAGCCATCATCCATTTATAATCCATCCGTTCCCCCTACCATTCCATCCATTTACTCTACCTCTTACACAGCCGAATCGCACATCGTACCGAGTGCATAATCCCCTCAGTTTCAAACGGCTTTCGGGAAAAACCAACGCATTCAACTCATCAGCCTTGCCACTTGCTATCATCTATTGGAATGGTCTTCCGGACCGCATCGTTCACATCTCTGACCCCGTTATCTTCAAAGAAAAAACATGCAGCATTTTGGTTTGAACTGCTTCTGTTTCGACCCATTCTCAAGTTTATTTTTATTTTTTGCTATTGTATAACGATGCTCAAATAATCATGTTCAAACTGCTTCTGTTCGCACCCAAATTTGTAATCCCCCTCACATAATACTCCAGTTGGAGCCCGTGAGGTACCTGAATAAATAAATAAACATAGCGCGTCAAGGTCTGCAATTAGAGCATTTAAAAAAGGCACCGTTTCGAAACAGGCCCTCAGACCCCTTGGGGGCAAGGAAATCCCGTACCACTTCTTTTATTGGTTTCCCGCACATCAGGGTCAGATATAGTGTGCTCTTCCCAACCTCAACGAGTCGGCTCACGGGGCTGCGCGCGAATTTGCCCGCTGCGCTACCCCCGACCAATCGGCAGATGACTCCCCAGAGAACAGGGACACGGCCTCCACCTACAACAAAATTACTACACACTACTCTCTCAGCCGCATAGAACCTACTTCGTTCCTCATCCGTGGCTCAATAGAGCTCAAGGACTAACGCTCCCTCTACTACACTCGAATACGGAACCTAATCCATTGCTCTTACATACAATCTATCCGGATACTTACACCGATGGTATTTGCCGCGATTGCGGAGAAATAGCCAGGTTAGAACACATGCTCTGGCGGTGTGCGCGGTCACACTCTATCATCGATAACAGCTCGGCCAGATGGGAGGCGGTTCTCCGCAGCCCTCTTCTGGCTGACCAATTCTCGGCTGTCCCGCAGGCCCACGATGCGGCCGAGAGGCTTGGCCTTCCTGTTTCCACGTGGGAGCGGCCCGCTTCGTGATGACTCCCGATCTACAGGACCTCAATAAAATTTTACCTTACCATACCATACGTCTGTGCCCTGTGCTAAACAGCTTCGCTGGTGATCCACCTGCACAGAGTGGAATGGCTCGAATTTTTTTAGTGCGTTAGCCTTGTGCGAGACAGTCACCTGTCTCCATGGCAACCGTCGATATGGGATTGGAAGTGGAAGAGAAAGTTGGAGCGAACAAACAGGAGGAGAGGAGGGACGTATGATTAGCGAAAGCTCGGAGGTGCATTTTGCGCGTTGTGCCTGACGGTCCTTCTACATCAAGGATGCTTCACCGCCAAACCTACAACATTGGAACACTGTTGTGGGAGCCGTCACCCCCTCCCTCCCCTCAGCGACCGAAAACGACCCGAGGAAAAAAACAATAGCGCACCACGCATCGGCGATATCACTTCTTCGGCGCCAGACGTTCAGAGAACGTCATATCAACGAACTGTCTAATTCCTAATGAATAATGTTGGGTTGATGAGTACATGTAAACTCTGAGACGTGGCACCTCCGGGTATGAAGTACTCTTCCCCTGTGACAACGGCATCTGAATAAAGTTTTCTTGCTTCCCTCAACTTCTCTTGATGTCGGCCCCGGCACGACACCAACTCGACATCACATCAGCCACGCAACCCCAGTCCCAACAGCGTCTAGCGTTTGGAGAGGGATGCTTGGCGCCGATGCTCGTTTGCTCTGCTGGCCGGAATGCGGTATAAAAAACAGTTTACACGTTTGGTGCGTTGAAGGCAGTTTTTGTGTCATTCTATTATGCGTAGACTACTCAAACGGCACAGAGCACTGTTAGATACCGACCCTTTTCCTGGCATCACTTGAGTTCACCAGACCACATCGAATCGCCGTCACATCCAGTTAAGGTGCGCACAAGCGCGTCTAACACGTTCCCGGACCTGTCAGACAAGTTGGTGGCTCCACCCGAGGCGCCGCACGTCCAGGCAAGTTGGCGACCCCCACCTCGTGCGCCGCAGGTGCAGCTGTTGTCCCACTGCTTGACTCTTCCCAAAAGTGCAACGGGAGCCTGGCATGGTTACAGGTAATCTGGGTCCCGAGCGAAGTTGTTTTGCAGCTCTGAAACGTCGCTCGAAAACAACCCCCATCCGCCGATTGTGACGGCATTTGCAAGCCATGAGGCAACGCCGATGGCAAGTCACCCTTCCTATAGTGGAGCCCTTGGAGCAACCCACCTCCGCCGATTGTGACGGCACTTGCAAGGGCGCGTACCATTTGAAGAAAATGACGACACCTGAGCGGGCTCGACAATTGGCCAAAAATGACGCAACCCCGAGACACCGAAGGGGTTAAAAGCGAGAGACAGGGAGCCGAGAGAAGCATTCCTTCATTCATTCTTGTCTTTCGTGCTTTTTTCTACGGGCCGCAGCATCCGATTTGCTGCCGGCCATCAATGACTTTATGACTGTTAATTTCTTTGTGTTCTTACTGTAAGTAATGTAAATAAACTTCCAGTTTTCATCTAAAAATCCTCCTCAACGTCGGCCAACTCCCACACTCAACGGCAAAATCCAATAACTGGGGGACAGCGGTGGGATTGTCCTCCAGATACAATAGCAAACATAGTATTGCGCGAAATGGATACGCATGAGTGATGCTCAATGTAATGAGCAAAAGCTTTTCTCCACAAAGTATTACGCCGCATTATTGAAAACAAAATTTTATTTTGCAGAATTTTGTTCATTTTTCTTCATAGCGTAAATTTCTCGGCATACGTTCTTCTTTTTTTTTTTCGCTAATCGGGAAGGCTGGAAATACCCATGAGTTACACGTAGAGCTCCGCTCCAGCCTTGCAAGATCGCACTGCTGCTTTGTTTATCCCAGGCGTCTCATTGTTTACTTCACATTAGGTTCCACTTGAGGCCCATGAGAAAGCACTTCCCTTTCCCTTCTGTCTATTCACTCCACTACCCAGCGAGAAGTGTGAGGGCGCGCATCAGTCGTGCGCCAAGAGCATGCTTCTTGCTGGTCGCTTATCACCAAATGAATAATGAAGCTTCTGCAGTGTTTTGACGTATTGAGCAACATTAGTTTTGTAACAATGTAAACTTTCACTCTTCTCCCCAACTACATTGTGCCTTTTTCGAGCATTCTCATTGTTTGTCTCTTGTTGCTCGCTTGTCTTCTTTGGCGAGTGCATCAACGGTCCTCTTGCTCCCTTCGGTCACGTCTGTCCGAAGGCGACCACTCCGGGGCTGAATTTCAATGCTAGCCTGGACATAGTTATTATGCCTAGACAATCTTGGTATACTGCTCGAGCTCATTAATTCTTGCATCGGTATACGCGAGCTGAAACCTCTGGAATATTTTTGCGGCTGAATTTCGCTCTTCTATCCCCGAACGTTGAGAAAATAAGACATCGTGTGCTGCCACGTCATTTAGCGTACTGGTGGTTAGATTATGTAACCTGTTATTGGCAAATGGCCATCCATGATTGCAGGAAAGATGGCGTTACGTGCCACAAAACATCTAAACATCTGTTCTTGTGCGCTTTCAGACTTGCATACAAAAGATAGTGGATAATTACTTTCATCACGACCCTCTAAAATAACAGGACGCAGAATATATCGGGAAATGTATGCTGTAAATGGTTACAGAAAAATAAAAGCAAGAAAGAAAAAACAATGAAATGTAAGGAGAGAGAAAAAGAAGTGAGGCGAGAGATACAAGGGGACAGACAGATGAACGATATCCATGGATACCCTAACATCCCTTCACGCAAATTCCCCGTTGCTTCCTATCACTACAAGTTGTGCTTGTTGGCGTGTCATTGCTAATAAGATGTTCATAGTGCAAGTGCGCAGGAAAGAACAAAGAATCCACAAAACAGCGCCGGCTCCATGGCGTGTTTTCTTTAACGCCCCTTTTGCTGCACGGAACTGCAAGAGGTCCACTGAAATGCAGTGCACGTTTGAGCATCTGCATATGCATTCGACAAAACACCGCGTGTTTAGCATAAATGGAAGGAGAACAGGAAACCAGATTCTTGAGAGCACTCATCAGAACGCGTGTCATTGCTTTGGGCGCACGGCACAGCTTCGGTGAGATGACAATTCCGGAATATGAGAAGCACCTCTTTCGCCGGACGAGGTACGTATGCATCGTGGAACTGTCTGTCGTCCCTTTACGGAAACTGCCAGTCGTTCACAAGCAACAGCGCTCGCTATACGGATCGCGTGCTGCGAAAAACGACGTCTCTCGCGGGAATTAAGGTATGGGCGCGCGGTAGATGTACGCACGATAAACTGCGAAGGAAGGGGTAATATTTGATTTGGGGGGAAGTAGTCGTCCCTCTTTTTGCCGTGGAGCAACCGGAAATTGATATTAATGGCCAGCTTTGACGCAATTATCCTGACGCCTCGAATGGCGCCTTTCTGAAATATTTCTTTTTTTTCTTTTTTTTTTCTTTTTTTAAATATTATTTCATTTCTTTCTGTTTTTGATAGGATGGCAGACCCCCTCAAAACTTATCTTGTTACTTATTTGGCTTCTTGGTTCACTTCTTTCTTTTCTTTTCACTTAGTGCTCATCCTGAAATGCGACTCGTATATTAATGAAATCATGAAATTATAGCTCGGTACTTCTGTAGCACTATAGCTCCTAAGCAAGTTCTTGCTGTTCTTTCAATTGCCGCTAGCCAGGTCGCAGAAAATAGCCGTGGATGCTGACACGCGAGGTCTTTAATTCGTTTTCGCTTGGCGACCGCAACCTAACGAGGAAGAAATGATGCACTATTTCCGTGAATGTTGCATTCTGCGCACAAGAAATGAGGAATAAATGACAGCCCCCAAAAAATAATGACGCAGCATGTTTCAAAGGTAAGAAGAACCTGGAAATAGAACTGACCAATGAGAACTTGTATTTTTCGATGAAATCGTCTTTACGAGGACACGCGCAAATTACTCTTCTTTGCAGCAAGGGCAGTTCAATACAGAATGGGATGGGTATACAATATGGCCTAAGTGGGACGAAGGTTGAAATTACAAACCGAGCTTAAATATTCAACCTTATTATCGTTCAGGCACAACTAATGTTTTTGCTGTAAGAACCAATTGACGAGTTATTTCGCAAAAGTTTATTATATTAGTGAATTCATACCGTTAGAGACTCCGCGGTTTCGTTTTTGTTGCGCTCGTTGAGTGCAAAATGTTATATTCGACTAGTTAGTTTTTGACCCCACTCAGCTGATAACAGTGCAAATGAACAAAAGAACAAACAAACCCTCGAATTAAAAAGAAATGTCGGGGGTTACAACATTTACATCGAGACAGTATTACAGAGAGAGAAATATTCTGAATATGGGCTCACCACCCGTATCCGCTGACCAAAACAAAAAGTGCTTATGCTAGAACCGTTCCTAAGAGCGAGTGCAAGTGAATAGTAATATTTCACATACTATAAGGGAAAGCGGCCGATCAACATCAAGCTGCAGCTAGGAACAAAGAGCCTTGTGAGTACGGCTCTAGGTTCCGTTCCCTCGCCAAAAAAAAGAAAAAAAACGAGCTTCCGGTAAACCTGCTGTTAGCGCCTAGGAACGAACGCGCGAAATAATACGGAAAAGATAAATGTTATAGCAGGTTAGCCGAACGCTTGGTGCATTTAATGACCCGCCGCGCACTTCTTTAACGAACCGCCTGCGCCACAGTTGCTACTGCAGTGCTTCTAACGAGAGCGTTCGCATGCTCTCGCCACATCCAAAATGAAGAAGAAAAAAACAAAAAAGAAAAGGTGAAAAAAAAGCTTGCAATCGCTGCACAAGCTTAACGAGTTCGACGGAAGTGTGGCCCGCGTTCGTCATGGTTGGCTTGATTTCCTAATGACCCAACTTGTCTCGTTGCAGGTTGCTTACGCACGGCGCGCTCGCGCGCACGTGCCGGTGGGAAACGCTTTAGATTGCTGCGACAGTTGAAGCGAATGACATGTTCACCTATTATCGGGCCTATCGGGTTGCGACGTGGAGATAAACGCAAATGCGATTAAGCAATATGCCACTCACTGGTTTGCGTCCGAAACACGGCGTCGTGAAGTTCACCCACGTTC
>NC_092815.1:93418031-93483031 GCF_023375885.2 Dermacentor andersoni
TACATGAGAAAATAATCAGCTGCCGAAGGATCTTGAGAGCAGTGGCGGGAACGCGAGTTCCAATCTCGCTTCAACCAGTTGATGTTTGCTGGAACCGTGTAGTCTTCACATTATAGCTTTCACATTCCGTCAAAGGTGCCGCGTCATTTTTCACCTTAGATATTTTTTTCATGAAGAAAGGTAAAGAATAACGGGAGAATGATTCCACTGTTCCTCTCTTCGCAGCCCATACATATACATTTTTTCTTCTTTTTTTCCGTGCTGATTCTCTGTCTACCATCGTAATCTTTGGCGAAGGGTTTCCTACAGGCTACATGTTGAATCTATTTAGTGGCACCAGTTTCGGCTCACCTCCCCCCCCTCCCCCCGAAAAAATAAAGTTCGACGAAATCTGCAAATATAATTATCTGTCAAGAAGACTCCTACATTCGCCGCACTCCTCGCTGTGCAGGGCCCAGGCAGTCACTCTCAGACTTCTGCAAACAAGCACTTACCCGAGCCCCGCGGCGCTGCACACAATGTACCCCGAACGGTTCCCAAGCCCGGACTGCCCTCTGTGTGGTGACTATGCGGACTTCGAACATGTCCTGTGGGGCTGCGCCTCTGCCGGTCCCCCTTTCACTCAAGAGGAAATGATGAAACTAATTAAGGCCCAGGATCAGACCTCTCAAATCCTGGCAGTCCAGAGGGCTCGCGAGAGGGCCGTCAGGTTTCACCTGATGGGCCTAGCCATCAGGTGGGCCTAGCCAGGTGACGTGGAGCTTGCTTACGTTTATAGTGGACCGATTAAAGTTGTTTCTCTCTCTCTCTCTCTCGGGAGTTTAGAGAAGGCACGTTCGTTCTGCAGTAAAGAAACAGCAGTTAAGGATGGAGATTGTGTTAAGGTTGCATAGCGTATGTGTTTAGGTAGAGAAATAAGCTTTCCCATTTTGCAGTGAGGGCGCTCGCTTGCACAAAATGGAACAGATACATAGCTACTGTACGTTCCTTTTAAAGTGAACCTTTCCCTGCCTACTAAACTCAGTTTGACGTCCTTCGGTGCTGTCTCACTGAGTGAACCAGTTCGCATTAATGCACGAAATTTTAGCCCCCACTATGGTGCAAGTGAACGAAAATCTTTCGTGCGCAATAAAACAAAAAAATTAATCTCGATATAGAACCTGCATATAGGTTGTGTGCTTCTGCCTAACTCTAAAGCAGAATGACCTCTTAATGGAATACCGGGCGTTATTCAGTGGCCTTTTTAATTTTCTTGAATTGCTTATATTCTTTCTGCACATTCTTGGTCCATTGAGTACGTGCGTATCCAGTATGTGTATCCTAGAACGAGTGCGTGCCACTGTGACACAAAGAGTATATAATCCTTGACTGTACATATTCTCGCATGTATTGTGCTTTTCTCTGCATAACGCTCTCCTCGCCTTTCTTCTCTCGGCAAGCTTCATGCATCGCCTTCGACCTCGTGACATCGGTGCGTCGACGATCCACGCTGTCCATTCGCTAGAATTGCTGTTTGCGTTAATTTTCGGCATAGCTTGCGAACGGTGTAAACTATAAGCGTGAGAATTGCATATGATTTTAAGTTTTCAGCTGTATGGTTCATAAACATCAGCATTTCATGAGGTTACACAATGCAAAGCATAAAAATAAACGCAGTTGTACAATATCTAGTTTATTTACCGGGCATTTATATAACCGTGTCATTAATTATATGATTCCAATAGATAGATTCCAACACGTTCGTTTGATCGGGATGTTTTTTTTTATTGCGTGGCGTTTCCTTCGTTCCGGATAAGTGAAAAAAAAAAAAGCTGACATGCTATAAGCGTTAGTTTGAAAAGTACAGAAAACTATTAAAAACTAATTCTTTTGGGTCGCCAAATTACCTTGTCTTCTTTTTCGCCCTGCCTATCCTCAATCTCCCGCAAGAAACAAAAGCAAATAAAGAAGAAAAAGGTTATTTCAGGTATTAAAAAAATAATAAACTGACATTGCATGGTTGCGTCTGTTCTTTGTATGTATACCTGTAGGTCTCGAAACAAACACGGGAAATTCTTAAAGCAATAGAAATTGACAAATGGAAACACAGATGTATCAGTTGCCCCTCGGCATCATTGTCTGACAAAGCGCGCCGCTATCTTGGACTTTGATTATTCCTAGAGTGCAAATAAAAAAAAGACCATCTTTGGTTTTTATTTTTTTATTTTTTTACTTTGAGTCCTGTTGACGCCTCACTCCCGTGAGTGCGCGTGCGCATCTCGAAGGACACTACAAATGGCGTGCCTTTGAGCAATAAAGCAGTAGTTGCAGTCCAGCGCCTGTGTAGGTCCTTCTATACGTGTGCGTTAACGCGTCACATTTAGGTGCGCTGCTTCCTCGTCCGTAGGTCTCGTTCTTATATTACATATTCAGGTACTGGCGCGTGGCCGAAAGGCATCATTTCCCGTTCCTTCACTTCGTATAAAAAATTTCGTGCCGTGCTACGAATACTGTCCACGAAAAAAAGATACATGTTTGAGTCTGAGTGTCCTAAAGAGTCATACTACAGGTACACTTAATGGCATTCACTAAATTAGTCACTGTAAATGTAAGGTAAAGCTTTCTGATACGCGTTCCTAATGTCACTTCTTAGTGGAAGTAATCATTGATAGTGTTGATAAGAGATTCTCTTCGTGGTTGCAGCGAAGCGATGGATGAACGCATTTCATATGCTGGGCTGAACTCGCGATAGGCACGGTTCGGATGCTACACGGGGAGTAAGTGAGACGCAAGTCACACACTTCGCAGCAGTATGTGATCTACTATATACATAAGTGATAAGCCGAAGGAACATCGACGCAGAGTGCTGATGGGAGTCCTCCAGGGAGACAGTAGATGCATGTGTGCGTCGTAACAGAGACGTACTTTTTCGCCTCGGGTCAGAACGTGAATTCCCACCAGAAGCTGGGCACCGTAAGTGAATGCGTTAACAGCGCTCGAGATTGGATTGCCAAAACTCGCGTTTGGGTAGTAGTCACTCAAAGTGATCACTGAACCAAGATACTGCTACGACAAGCTGAATGCGTGGTGTATACTATTCTGGCTAAATATTTTCCAGGTCGAGCGTAGTGGTGCGTCTGAGATTACTGTTTTCGCCTTCCTTGTTCTTTTTTGCACTCAACCGTTGAAACTGCATTTTAGGCTTGCGATCGCGCGTTTCTACACCCCGATTACGCCACCTTCCGGCCACTTCATTGCGTCAGTGTTGTCTATATACATTTGTTCCAACTCCGCGAACCAATGGCGTACCCAGGTTTTTTTTTTTTTTAAAGGGGAAAGGTGAGAGGACTGTTCTGCCGCGAACGCAGAGGTACTGCATGACAGTGTTTGTTCTCATTTCCTCGTTTCGAGCCTAGTTCAACGAACTTAACGAGCATAGCTGCAATTAAAATGAAAGCTATGGAGCGCATGCTGTCGCTAGCCTCCCGTCCGTAGTACTCACTTGTCCAGGCGTCGCTCATGTCGAGGCCCGTGCCCCAGTACATCCACATCTGGACGCAGATGAAGGGCGACGAGCAGATGATGTAGAAGCTGATCACCACCACGGTAATCTTCACCGTTTTAATCTTGGCCCTGGACAGGCCTCGGGCTGACGAGTGACTGCGAGGCACCAGGGGGCCCCGCATGTGCAAAGACGAGTCGGTGTCGGCCGCAGCACTCCCCTGCGGGCTCTTGAAGCGGTACGCTTTGCCACGTCCTTCGACGTCCGAGCTCTTTCGCTTAAGGTACAGGTTCTGCCAGATGGCACGGCAGATGCAGACGTATGTGAAGACGAGCACCAACAGGGGGATGAAGAAGACACTCAGGGCGTACCACGTGACGTAGGCGCGCAGGCCCCACGGCTCGATGTAGGTGCCCCAACAGTCGTACACGCCCGGCGCCACCTCCTGGTAGCTGAAGACGAATAGCTGAGGCAAGCAGCAGAGCAGCGACACGGCCCAGGCTAGCGACACCAGGAGCTTAGACTTGGTCGGTGTCCAGGAGCAGTTGGATAGCGGGAAACAGATGGCCTGGTACCGATCCACGGCCGTCACCACGAGCACGTACGAGGAGAGATAAGGGCCCAGAATCTGGCCGTACTTGACGCACTTGCAGAAGAAGTTCCCGCCCCGGAAACGGTACGTGGCGTCCCAGCCGAGCTGAGGCAGCACCGTGAAGAAGGCGGTGGTAAGGTCGGAGACGCACAAGTGTACCAGGAAGTAGTACATGCGCGTCATCTTGGAGCGGCGCGCGTTTAGGGCCACCAGAACGCACAAGTTTCCGACCACGGTGAGCGCAAAAATGAAGGTGAGCACGGCGAGTTCGATGAGCGCCAGCGACTCGTCGCGATGCACGGCGTTCTGCAGTTCGGTGATGTTTTCGCTGCTGGTCGACTCGTTGGCGTCGGCCGGCGCTGGCCCCGACGCCGTAGGCTCAAGCAGGTCATGCGCGTCGTCCACGAGATTCATGGTTTCTGCTGTAGAGGATATACAAAAGGACAAAATAGGAAGCAGATCAGATCACTAAGTGGACTTTGCAAAATGCAATTACAAATGAGTCAAGCATTCACAATAGTCAACCGTAACCGGTGGCAAGATGTTAATACTTGAAACCGCGCAGAGGCGTCTTGGGCCAGTAAGAATAAATGTGAACAGTATATGCGTCGCTGCGTCTTAGATACACTAGCTAAGGACACCTATACCATCACTTTCATCCTAAAATATGTCGCTGTGAGTCTTGTTTCTTTTTTGTTTCTTATAAAAAGCGCATGTATAGGCCCGTCAAACGCAATAAGAAAACTTCAGAAAGTCAACAGCGCATACGAACACGGACGAAGAACACATTCTTCGTCCGCGTCTACTTTGCGCCTTTGATTTCACGAAGTATGACTCACAAACTAGCTCAAACCAAGATTCAGCTTGATGAGTAAAAAAGCTTTTCGAATCAGTTGCTCCGTTCCTCTGACCTTTAGCTGTCTTACTCCCCATGGCTATTCCTGGGATCCTAGTCCATGTTACAAGACCTTCGTCCCTTTCCATGTGTAGACACCATGATCAAACTGCGTTAGTATGATGACAAGTTCAAAACTCTACGCAGTTCCCCGTGGATGGTTTACTCTCAATGTTATTGCACACACCGGATCTCGGATTCGTTTTGACTCGAGCCCAATTGTGGCATGTTGGGACTCAGGGTAGCGTATCCCACTGGTGTCATGCAGTTGTTCGGACTCCGGGTCCAAGCGGCCATTACGTTTCCGTGGCTGATGATGTGCCAGGTGCCGGGCGATTGAGAGGTCCGGGGCGACGTCCAAGATATGAGAAAAAGGGTTTGTTTACAAATTTACACGATGAGAGTTTACGTGCACTAGCACCAGTACGAGTACTAGTACGAGCATGATCAGGAGCTCACGTACGATCATAGGAGCATCCTTTCGACTAGGAACTCTAGTAAGAGTGGGAGCACACTCCCACAGCACTCCAGATCCACTTTTCATGCACCTATTTTTCCCCTTTTTCTTGTCGGGGTAATTGAACGTTCTGGGCCGACTGCACTAGTTGAACCGCTCGCAAGATCGCGCCTATGACGTCGCATCATCCCGCCAGGCTCCACCTCAATGTTGCCCGTTACGAGGCGACGACGTGGCAAGCTGGGAATTTGATGTCGAAGTCGTTCCGATGGAAGTCATCAACGTTGGCCACTTTTATCAATTAGCGGGTCATTCGTGACGGTCCGCTTGTCAGGGTCAGGCTCCAGTGGAGTGATATTTCAAGGTAGTTGTTGCTTTCACTAAGGATGGCGGCTGTAGTCGCCTCGACGTGAAAGCCTTTGTTTGCGGGTCACCGTCTATGTCGACCCAGTCTCGTCCAGGCGGGCGCTCGTCTCGCCTGTCAGCTTTGGTTACGCTGATTCAGTAGCAAGCTGCCTGGTCCTGAGAAAACGATTATACAGCGTGAAGGGCCTTTCATATCTGCGCGTGTGCTGGTGAAACGTTAATCGTCGAGAAGGGGTGCCGGGTAAGCAATGCTAAACATCAGTCGTAAGAGGCACTGCGCTTTAAGATGATTTACATGTCATGACAGCTTCTGTATTAACTGTGCTTCAAGCAAAGCATTTATTACCGTGATTTCTGTACTGTATACTCAATCGATGGTATTAGCGTTAGAAGAAGAAGAAAATTAACTCTATTAAAAATAATGGTCCGGCAGCTTTGGTTACTAGCGTTAGCGCTTAAAATATTACTACGGTGGTATTTCGTTGCCGTGGTGACTCAGTGACTACGGAATTCTAACGCTTAGCACGATATCGTCGTGACGAGAAGCGACTATCCAAAAGCTATCCGTGTACCACGCTTGTTCTTGTTGTCGTCATCGTGACTGTTGCTGTTATCAACACCTGCAGAGCGATCTCTTTCATTCTCTGTCTTTGATTGTCTTGTGTATTTTGACCCTATCCTAGTAGAGTTGTCAGGGGAATGGATATGTTGTTATGAATACGTCACAGTCCTGAAATTTCAATATGTGTGACGGTGAGCATAGCAAGTAATCAGCTCCAGGTTTACTGAAAGCATGTCAACGCAGAACAGTTCACCATTTGTGGAAGTCACTGACATAGCAAAGGCAGAAGTGGGTTAACAATCTAAGCTGTTGCGAACTCTTCCAAGCTCTTGCTTATGCGTAGAACTACCGTCATTTACCAGCTCATTCGCACGGCTGCGTAGAGAATAAGCACTGCAAGCATTTAAAAACATTTGAAACCTCTTTGGGTGGCAGTCAGACCATGTTTCTTGCAAACAGTCCACAAATACAATGTGATGTAAGGATCCGATTCTGTTTCTCTAAGCTGTTGGGCGGGGAGCGAAGCATCCCGATAAATTAATTGAAGTTGGCCTTCGTTCTATTTCCGCAGTCTTACTTTTGTATTTTTTCGCTTGTAAGACTAGGAAAGATTAAATTGGCAACATTACTTTTTCCTAAGGTAGAGTTCAAGCGTAAAACCAGGTGGCTTTCGAAACTGCAGCGGTCTTGTGTAAATGCACTAAAAACAAAAAAAAAAAGAATGGCGCAGTTGCGGCTTCTGAAAGTGTTTTTTTTATGTTGAGTCTATACACAAAGTCGCTCCTTAAGAACAGGAGACAGGCTGCAACAAAGTTGTACAAAAGCAGCAAAATTGAGAAAAGGTAGCGCATGAACTGTGCACGATGCTGTGGAGAACCCTACCTTCACTGTGAGCAGAAGCTATAGTTTATCCCCTGCAAAGTACGTCAAGCTTGGGCCATAAAAGGGTTTGCTCTCCCAAACTTTAGCCAGCAAGAACAAAAAAAGAAGCCAGAGGGAGGATGGCTGACGGGTTCTAACGCCCAAGAGAAACAGTTGAAGGATGAGAGACGCCGTATAGTGGTGAGCTCCGGAATACTTGGGACCAGCCGGCGTTCTTCAGTGTTCACAGAAAGCTTGGTTCACGAGCGGCTCTCCATTCTTCCTTCATAGAAATGCGATGACCAGGAATCGAACGTTCAACCGCGTGCTATAGGCAGCAGAACAACATAACTAGTCAGCTACCGCCATGGCGTGTAAGAATCTTTGCACCTTAAATCGGCCACTGCTAGTGACAGCTACCAGTGGCTTTCGCGCCAGTTCAGACCGGCTAGCAAACAAACACAAACACGTGTGCGCGCACGCATGCACACGAACACGCAAGATACGGACGCGCACACTATCTCTCTCTATTACGCAAATGCGCGCGCGCTCGGGCACGCACGCGCACACGCTCACACACACAGGCACAGGCACAGACACACAAACGCAAGCACGAATGTATGCATGCACACACAAATACCCACGGAAGTGTGCGGTCGCCGCAATAGCTCAAGGGTGCAGTATCACACGCGTACTGCCGAGGACTAGGTTTCGGCTCGCAGCTGCCGCAAGTTGTCTTGTCGTCTATTTTCATTTCACTTTCACTGCCATAGCAATTATAGGGACACTCCAAGCACATTTCCGCCGTCGTAGTCGCCGTGATGTTTCGTATAAAGTCCAAGCGTGATAACATCTTCTTCTTCGTGATTTGGGAGAGGGAAAGTACGCTTAATTCTGCAGCCCATATGGGAGCACGGCGCAGCGTACTGGAGATGGGGGCGGGGGATGAAAGATGAGGGGATAGAGGGGGAAAGGAAGAGTAGGTGTCAGGCAACATACGTCAGCATCATCCAGTGGCGATGGACGGCGAGCGAGGCAGAGGCCCATGGGAGGCCGAAGTCTAGTGGTGGTCTAGGAGCCCGTTTGTATGCACATATTCAAGCAGGCTTGCCAGTGCTGGAAGGTAGTAGCGGGCCGGGAAGAGCAGGTGCGTTTCTGAGGTAGCCGGTAGTCCGTACCGTCGGTAGGTGGCGGGCGAGGGTGAGCCGAGGATGGTGGCTCAGTCTCGTGTGCGCATTGTAGGAAGGCGGGGAGGAAGCGCGCCGTCTTCCATCGCATGCAATGCACCGGGGGCGTTCTACTCCAGTAGCCATCGACTTTCCTACAATATTTACTAGAGGGAGCTCCGGCACTGTGATCGTTCAGTCACTATCGGAATGATGGGTAGTACATGGATTTGTCTGATCTTCGTGTTTAGGGCTTCATACGTCTTGTGGCTACGTTTGTCACGCTTCGTCTGGGTCTAAATTGGCCTAAATTTCAAAGCAATTTATACTTGTTTTTCATGCAGAGGATAATAACACTCTTCAAGCATGCTTAATCGCTGCTAATTGCAGTGGTTCCTCGTGTCCATGCGTCTGTGGCGCACTGGTTTCAATATTGGGTTTCCGTGCTAGCGATCTTGTGCTCGAATCCAGCCGTCAGATAAAATGAAGAGTGTTTATTTAATTATTTATAACGCAGTATATTATTTGAAATGATCACATTGCAAGGTCACGAAGCCAATTAAAGCTAGACGGAGGAAGTGTAGACAAATGCATGTACTACCCATCTTTGCTATGCTGGCTGAACTGCTCTGCTTGCAGCTCCCATAGACACTAGCCCCACAGTTCCCTCTAGTAATGGTATGAAGCTCTATGGCGGCAGCGGTTGATCGTGTCCTATCTTGAAAGCTATTTTCGATAGGTACAGTGTCTATGTCCACCGAGGGTCAATAGTTTTTTCGTGTGCGCTGTGTTCTCGCCGCTTAGTGTGTGTTGAAGCAACAGGCGGCACGAACGTCAATATGGTCGCTGCTGCTGTCTCTCTCCCTCACGCCAGCGTTTTGACAGCAAGTGTATGCGGTCATCGAGTGAGATGAGTTTATTGGTGCTTGTGGGTGCGTCACACCATGCTTGTTAATTTAGTTGGCAAGCGAAAGTTTACAAGTCTATACGACCAATAAAAGGAGTATCCTCAATTGGTATAGCTGTCTGATAATTTACTATATCGCAACCGATGCTTCGCCTTTCAGGTGAAACAGCGACATTTCTCTTTACATTTCTCTTTACTTCTACATTCGGTAGATTTCCGCAGATTTATTTATTTATTTATTTATTTATTTATTTATTTATAGATACCTCGCAGGCTCCCTGTAGGGGTATTATGCCTTATGGCTTCATGTGGTTGCAGTAAACAAAAATTATGTAGTAGCTCATTGTACCATAACATAATCACCTTCCTCCTACCCTTCCTTGTATTTCCCACTTCCCCTTTCCCCAGTGAGGAGTAGCAGGCTAGAGACACGCTCTCCAAGCCAACCTCTCCTCCTTTCTCTATATTAAAATCTACTCCTTAGCACCTCGGTCTCCCTTATTCTTCTTGCTCTGTGCAGCCTAAACTAATGTCTGCATTGTTTTTTTTTTTCTTTAAGCAATATGTTCATATGCGGAGGTCACGCGCGTCAATTTTTTGAATTTGTGCAATGTGTAACTAAATTTTAAAAATATATGGCCAGAATAAATCTCTTTCTGCGTATGAAGAGCTTCTCGTAAGCCTCCAACTCCACTGAAAAGCGTCATCCCCTACTTTATGCCCTTACAAGAAAATATACTTGGCTATGTGCACGAAAAGGACTTGCCATTGAAAAGCGTCGACGGACTTAATTGCGAAGCGCAAACAGTAGCAAACAGTAAACAGTAAGCAGTTCTCGCGTGAGACATCACTGAGCTTTGTGTACTATTTTCTCGATCGCGCACGATGGAGTCACAAAAGCATGTCAACGAAATGAGTGCGTGACAACCATGATGGGCAACAAGGCTAGGCAACAACGCGCTAGCTCTTTGTTTTGGTTTGGTCAACTATTCAAGACATTTGAGCAATCTCGTTCACTTCCGGAAACTGACTCAGCTGCGTGCAATCAGCTCAGCAGTCGTATTCGGGACACACACTCTATGACACTGTATACGGATCGCTCGCTTTGAATTTTTTATATTGTAGGACTCTTGCAGGAAGCACGGTCTAGCGTGACCAAGCATATCCCATTGTTGTGTGGGAATTACAGTTTTATGAGGTGGTGGAGCCGAGCGACGCAGTAAAGAAGAAAAGAGAAAATGGAAAAGAAACACCGGTGTCGAAACTCGAAATCCCTGTGCTCAAGTGCTTTGCGCATTGCGTCGGTACGGCTACGCGCTTCTTCCGATTAGGCCGAAAGTCGTGAGAAGCCTCGCAAGCCAGTCGGGCGCCTTTGTAGGAATTTATTTCAGCGGACCAAGTCCCATGACGTCAAGTAAGCGCAACTCTGAGTGGAATGTAGGCAGTGAGGTGCGGTGGGACAGCGTTCAATGCCCTCGCAGTTATATAGGGAGCTATTTCTCGGGTGTTGTTTTTTTCTTTTTCTAGATATCTCTTTGGCGCTTCTTCGCTTTGCTATGTTTGCAATTCAGGGTTGAGAAAAAGAAAAAAAAGCAGATCAAGCAGAAGATATGAACAAGATATTTTTCTTGTTTCTTTTTTTTTTTGCGACTGACTATTCTCTTCGCGGTGATAGCCGCAAGAGTTGTCCCTAGACAAATGAGGTTGTGGGAGCACTAGATAGCTCTTTCGTAGTCTTTCTGCATCTCTTTACGTCCAAGGTTCCCCCAAAACTATTTCTTGTTTCGTCCCAAGTGTTCTCGCATTAGCAGCAAAGCTCACTTGCATCCTATCTTTAACCTTTCGATTGATACACTTTTCTGTGCACTTTCGCTATCTTTCTTGGAATTTCACAGTGACCCCCTAAGTAGAAGCAATCATGTGTCTATGTTGTTGTTTCTCTCTCTTCTGTACTGTGCAGGAGTCGTGGTGCACATTGAGAAAGCCTTCTTACACAACTTGCTCAATAAGGCAGATTGATTGTTTCTGTTTTCGTTTATTCGTCCTTTTGTGTGTTTGTGCGCTAGCTGCCAAAGATTGATCACCAATTTTGCCCACTCATATATTTTATAAAGAAGTTGATACTTTTGCCCAAGCACTGGAAAGGATAAGAAAAGAGAAAATTTTACGAAGCAGGCAAACAAATTCTCCTTCCCCGCGTGCTTTGAGCTACAATCACGGCTATCGAAAATATAGTCATGCCCATTACTGACATCACGTCTGTTAGCAGTGGGGAAAGCATTGTATTGCGCTGATCGCAAGTGCTGCAAGTTTATCTGTGATCGTGGAGGTTGTTATTTGAGGTTGCAATAAATGTGGCTCTGTAATATTAATTGTTCTCATTGGAAAGTAAGAAAACAAGCAGGTTTCCATCATGTTCAAAACGAGGCTCAGGCTTATGCTTGTTTCGATAATATCCTGAATGAGCACAGCATCTTGACTATGTACAAAATAGTGGTCCATTGTTTGAACGCGGGGGCAGAGATGGTTAGTTTGTTCACCACGGCAAAGGATAGTCCCTCTGTTCAGGAATTATTCGACTGGCACTGTTTTTGCATGCGCTCTAACAAGTGTACTATACTTGGCAGAACTGATTGAAGGGGGCTTACAAGCATTCCAGGTGTACGAGGCCGAGAAAGCTACAACCACAAACCAAGCCTTTTTAAGTCGTTCTTCTTCTTCATCTTCTGTATTCGCTCTAAAAAAATTGTTGTTGTTTAGGCGCCACTGTGAAGGCGCAACAGACGAGCAAGTTGAGATGCACATTCATACCAATAGCCCAGATGATCACGGTAACTCGGCGCCCAAAAGCTCCAGTCTACTAGCGCACTTCAGAGTGTTTTGCTTTGTGATGTCCAGAGAGCACGTATTGAGTGACAAAATGCGCCTTCAAGATGAAGATTGTTATACCGGTCATCCGCGAAAAGAAAGAACGAGAGAAAAGAAAGAGATGCGAAAGGCAGGGAGGTTAATCGGTTGACAAATAACCAATTTGTTACCCTGCAATGGCGAAGGGTATAAGTGGCGACAAAGGGATGGGAAGGAAAACGGAAAGGTTATGGGACACACGCGCAGAAGAAGAGAAAACAAACACAACACACGTATTTTTACAGTATCTAGAAAACGTTGGTGCGAATGTACCGCCGGCCTATTCCTCGCATCCAGTTACAGAATAATTTTGTCGATCACTAAACTGCTAGTAAGGGCTTAGCTAATACACCGCACTCAATTACTACTACATCGCAATAGCTTTAAGTTATATTCAAAGAAACTTAAAATGTGCAAATTCCAACCTTAAAGGAACGGCGTACCTAAGATGTATAAGACCTATCATGGAATATGCCTGTACTCTTTGGGACCCATCTCAAAAATGCTTTAAAATATTCAGAACAGAGCAGCCAGGTTCCTCTTGGGTAGGTACGGTAGGAACTATAGTTGCACTGAAATGAAGAAAGCGTTGAATTCGGAATCACTTTCGTCACGCCTAAACCAAATAACAAGACTGGAATTGATAGGGAAAGTTATTTAAAACAGCCAAATTATGTATCTAGATGGATTGACCACAAGTACAAAATTAAGGAACACCAGGCCAGGACCAACCTGTATGCAAATTCTTTTTTTTTTTTGTAAAAACTATTGCTCAGTGGAATCTACTGACGTCTGAGCAAGTGTGTATTGTGAATGAAGATGTATTGTTTTCAAGCTTGTAACCACCCTGCTGTAACGCCTACAGGCAAAGAGGGGAAATGTATGAATAAAGAATAAAGAATTTATGTTTGATTGTCTTTTAGGAATTCTTAATACCCGCCACGCGATACATATACAAGCCGCATGGCACGCATTGCTCACAGGAAAACACAGTGCGTGTCCAGCATGCTGGAAGCCCTCGTTTAACGAAGACTCAAGCGAAGCTTTCTTGCCGAGTTCCAGGCACTTTTTTGCACGCATCTGGCCTCTAACATCGAACCCGTTTACCGGGATGGTGCCAGCTAGGTACGGTGCAGCGAAGTAGTAGTTCACAAGTTTAAAGCTACAAGCGTAGGGATTCATACAATAATGACTAGAGGGAACTGTGGTGTTAGTGTTTACGGTAGCTGCAAGCAGAGCAGCTCATCCATCATGGAGTGGGTGGTTAGTACAAGGATTTGCTTAAACTTTGTTCTTTTGGCTTCAACCTGCTTTGTGACTTTGAAAACTCAGCATTTTTCAAGAAAGTACGGCTTTATCGGCAATTTAACATCAATAAAATTGTCCGACGGGAAGTTTCGAACACGATATCTCCAGCACACGATCCAGGGCGTCGAGACGCTTCGCGCCTCTCGATCCGCAGTTACACTGGAACAAACCGACGCATCAGAAACGCCACGAGTGCAACACGGCACTATGGACACCACTGAAAATTTAAACAAATAGTGTATATATAATATGCTGCCTGTTTATAATTCACTGCAAACAAAATAATTTCGCCGTATGGCATGATGCTCTTTAATACAAATTTTATTCCTCGAAATCCACGCACGCTAACATTTTTCATGATCCAATCGCACTAAGTATGCGTCGCTCAACGTAGATGTCAACTGGAGTTGAGTCTCCGTGCTTTTTCTGGTTTTTTCCCGACGCTGTGTTGTATGCAACGAGTTCTGCATTGCGGTACAGTACCAGCCACCATACTCGGTAGATCTGTCAGATGGTATTGCCCCCTTACTTGGATGAGGGAGTGATTTAATCTCATGAAATTGAAATGTTGACAACTGTAGTACCCTCGACTTCTGTGAAAACAATAGATTGTCGAATGAGCAACGGATGGTAACATAAGGTGATGTGAAAAAAAAACCAAAGAATCAAACGTTTCGACAATAAGACTCCTTACTCTTGCTGTGATCCGGTCTATGATCTCTGCAGCACACTTGTAGTTCTTGTAATAAAGAGTTCGACAGAACACTTTATCTGGTCAGGTAATAAACATCTGTAGTTCGAAAGGTCACTGACCGTTGTAAAAAAAAAAACACAAGGATAGCCGTTTCGTGATCTTTACAGATCCTGAACAAGGGGTCTGTAAGTTCCAAAAACGTCAGGCTTCGAGTTTTTTTTTTTTTTTTTTTTTTTTTTTACAGTGGTAATGACCTGTCGTACTAACCACTCCTAGTTTTTTGGTGCGTTTCACAGTTCATAATTTTGTGCTTTTTCACGTATTAAACAAAAGTCTGGCCGTGACGTGCTCTGTAAAAAAATCCACGCCTTTGGTACTTATCTTGACCCCAATAGTAACCGCCATCCATATCGGGTGTATTCTCTGCACTCATTACATTCCTGTAAAACGCGCTATCTCACTCTTATACACGCATGCCGCTCGGGATCAAAAAGTACAGAGCACAGCGTTCAATAACAAAAATGCACGTAAGATAGGTGACAGTTATTTTTTCGGAACAAGACAAGCCCCAAAGGGTGATCATGATGCTGCTGCTGATAATGATGATTTATTGGTATCCCCTTTCAAACAGGGCGGTGTCACATAGTTCCCTGGCCTGCTTGAGTTAATCAGGTGTGCTATATATGCTTTTCATTCTAGTATTTTCGAATACATCTCCTTAATCTCTTTTCTCTTCTTTAAAACTTCTCTATGTACCTTGTGCCGCTACCTATTACTGTAACGGATCCGGTCGTATCAGTATCGTATCTTGTTTTTTCGCCAATACCATAAACGTATCTTGCTTATCTCTCTCGACTGTAGACCGGCTGATGCTTCCGTCCACTTTAAATCCAAAGGCTTCTGTGAGGTGTGCGTTACCTATGGGTCTCACTGGGGTAATCCCTTCGCATTCCATTTGGATGTGCTGAGTAGTTTTCGAATTTTTGCTGGTAAAGGACCTCAGTATGCCAAAGTTATTCCTGATCTTTCCATTGACACGTCATTCTTCGCCTAAGTATTTCCTTATGCCTAAGTAGTACTTTGGCCTAAGTACTTAAGCCTTACGCCTAAGTATTTCCTTTTCTTCGCCTAAGTAGGTCAGTTGGTCGGGCGGTCGGGCGGTCTTTTATTTTCTTATGTGTTAACAGCCTTTCATTATCTTACCGGTGAATGTGATTGCGGCCCATCCAGATGGCACTGCTGAAGTTGCGTGACTGGGGCAAGGCAAAAGGAAACAAAGCAAGAAAGGCGCACCTATGTCGAGCAAGTGAACTCGGTGCGCAGAAAGCAGCGCAAGGACAGAGACTGTGCCAGTTGGCAGACGTCTGCAAGGCGGCAAGCAGAGAGGCAAGGCAATTATGGGCACGATGCGCACCAAAAAGTAAAAACAAAGAGTGGTTCTTTTTCAGCAATATTCAGAAGGAAAGCAAATATGTTTAGGAAAACCCAGCTTGAGAAATAAAAGAAAGGATAGACGCAGGATTATTCGGGAGAGCCGCCAACTTCTTGTCGGCAATCCCGAGTTCCAGCGGAACATTAGTCTGCGCTGATCTCGTTGCGATCCCAGAAGCCAAGTGACAGCAGATCTGAGTCGTTTATTTCATGTCATTATGTCTTTCAAAAATGAAAGACATAAGGCTTGAAACTGCGCGAAATTTTGTGAGAATTACACTCAGATGTCATTGTAACGCCAGCGCTCCCATAATAAAAACAAAATTTGCAAATTATGAGCCCACATGCGCGGCAGTTTTCAACGATATTCTGAGAACTCCCAGCTTGTATCTTTTTTCCATTATTATTATTATTATTATTATTATTATTATTATTAGTAGTAGTAGTAGTAGTAGTAGTAGTAGTAGTAGTAGTAGCAGTAGCAGTATTTAACAATAATCATAGAAAACTATCAAAGCGTGTATCATATCTAACACTTCCAAATTTTCCCCGTAACAATAGCGCTGCTTTGAATGAAAACGTCACTGCATTAGCACAAACTATCGCGACAACGTAAGATTTGTATGCCTTATGCCTGTTCCGTGACGTTTCACATTCCATGAAAATTCTAGACGCCAACTTTTGCCGCGCTCATCATCCTGTTAAGCAAATATGGGTCACTAGACCGCACGATAAAATAAGTATCGGCAGACTGCAGCCATGCCTCCGATGAAGAACTCATCTGTTGAGCACCGCAGCTACTTCGAAACCTCACTCCAACGCCTTTTTAGGGGGGCGAAATCCTTGGAATACGGTGACAACTTTCCCAACCATATGTGACGACGTCAGCATACGACAGTGGTAACGCAGGGCGTCGTCTATGTGTATTCCTTTTGTGTGTGTCTTAACTCGTAGCAAAGTATCTCCTTCAGCATATACCTTAGAGGCGTAATGAAGCCAGAGTACTATGACTTTGTATGACCCTTTACGAATCCCAATTCACAAAATTTACTGTCTTAAATAGCCTTTCTTTTCGTGTGTGTGCGAGAGAGAGAGAGAGCGAGAGAGAGAAGCATATGACATGAGAAGCATATACATGACAAACATATTTTGTCGCTAAAAAGAATAAGATATACTAAATATTACAATACCCGGACAAGGCGCTGAATTTCATCACAAAAGCAGGACGATGGACGCATTCAATGAAAAATAAAACTAAACGGCATAAATTATATGATATGTGTCGTTTATATGTGTCGTTTTTCCTCAAATGTCAGCTGTGGGAATTTTTCGTCCGCTGTTGGCGCCGCAGTTGGCCTTTCAGGTGATTCAGCTTCAGTTTCCTGGCGGAAATTGATCGTAATTCATTATTGTGAAAAGATTAGCAGCGTCAACTTTTTGCATTTCTAGAAACAGTTAAGATCTCCGCAGAGACGGCTTCATTGAAGTCTTGTATTAGGTTTAATCGTCCGCCACTTGGTTTAAGAAGTTATGGCCTGCATAACTGCATGCCGAATTGCTACTTCGAACCATTCTAAACAGCATTCCTCGGTGGTACGGTGAATCCCGAGAAAATCGCTTGGTATCGTAGCTTCCCTGGCTTTAAAGACTTTCGCACGCATTTCCTGGAACACGCTGTATACAAAAGCGCGAAATGCAGAAACTTTGTACGCTCTCGTGCACGCATTCCACTTGCGCCTTCTTCGAGCACCAGCTCATCTGCATATAGTTTCCACGCGATGATGATTGCGGAATATGTGCGTGTGCGAACATTTTCTGCACCGTCGAAACACCTTACGCCCCAAATCAGCTCTTCTCTGCGCCCATCGACGTGTTCGCGCCAAACATATTCACGCCTAACTTCATGAATTTAGGCGCGTGGAACAAGTAGCAAACAATGCCGCGTGGCAAGTCACTTCGGCCCGCCAAAACTGTCCGCAAGTCCACAGCCTACTCGTTTACGCGGGACACAAATCGAATTTCAATATCGAGCCTGAAAAGTCCGCGCGCTTCAATGGCCCGGGGGGTTGGATGAAGCGTGACGTAGACTAGGGGGCTTCTTCGCTAAAAAATAAAGAAGAAGCAACGTGATTCGGTATCGAACAGAGCCAGAGGCCCCGTGCCAACGATTCAGTCATACCCGCTCTTCTATGGATGCGAATACAGAACACGTCTGCCTCGATAGCGCGTGCTTTCTTCGACTGAAGCTGCCAACAGCAGCTGCGGAGTTGCACGAGGACCGGGATGTATGCGAGAGTTGAGAACAATGGCATGGAAGCTTTGCGTGCAGCGAGTCCTTTGGCCATGCCTCTAAAGGCGGGCCGAACGAAAAGACGTCGGGCGACTTTGTTGACACGATTGAGAATAAACTTAATTACGTCTGCGCGGCCACGCAGGAGGAGTGATAAATAATTTAGAGAAACTTCTCGTACATTTGGCTGCCTCGCACAGTCCATACCAAAATTGTTGAAGTTATGCTAATAAAACCCACGTTGCCGATGCGGGTTATCAATTAGGTCTTCCTGCGTTGACATCATTGCTTCGTTGACACATCATTCGTTCTGACCGTGACAGTGAAGTTTGACAGGAGTCAATTTTTCTTCTTCCCCTTCTCGGCACTCCTGAAACGATGTATTTCCTCTTAGTACACGTTGAGCTGATAAGGAATATCGGGAACTCGCTGTCGACTTTAGCAATGGAGGCAGCGAGTAATGAATATGACAACCAGGTGCCGAAATAATATCGAAATAGAATGAATGAATGAATGAATGAATGAATGAATGAATGAATGAATGAATGAATGAATGAATGAATGAATGAATGAATGAAAATGTTTTAGAGTGTAACAAGACTCATTAACCTGCGCAACAGGAGGTTGAATATCCTATAAATAATTTTAAAGGAAGGAGGTTGAAGAGAAAAGTGCAACACCCTAACAGTCTCTCTCTGTGAGGACATCTCAACAGCACTGCAGCGGGCTATAAAAGAAGAGAAGAGGGACGAGGTCTCCCAAATCAAGTGGCAAGGCCCACCGCCCGAAGAAAACCCTGTGCTATGGGGAGGCAGGAGAATAAGGTACTTTCGTAGCATCCTACCTATGGAAGCTTAGAAGGCACCCACAAAAACGCAAGCTTTTCCATATTGCAACAGTATACTTCATATTTTACCCGAGATTAAGGATGCACGTTCCTCCATCGGTCGTGTAATGTCTCGCTTTTGTTTGCTTGTTGTTTACTTACTTGATTAATTTTTCTAGACTACTGACGAGTTTGACCACTATGGCATGAAGCATGCCTTCGACCGTGAATGATCGAATTCATCAATGTGTGAAACAGGACCCGCCACACTCGCTCACACATCTACTTTATTCATCAAGGGAAAGTAATTAAGATGAAGTATTTTAATGACTGGAAAATGTAGAGAGGTCGGCCGGATAATGGAGCATCTGGCCTGCTACTCTACGTAAGGGAAGGGCAAGAGGTGAAGAAAAAGGGTTACAATGGGGAATGATAATGGGAGGAACGAGGTGAAGGACACATTACACAACTGGTATCACAGGCGTGAGTCCAGGCCCGTGTCACCTAGGAAAGCAATTAACTCGTACGTGTCGCCTTCAGATACATTTCGATACTCTCACTGGGCACTCGGTTGAACCAAACCCATTGAAGTTATAAGATTCAAGAGGAAGCTGTAGCTCGGCACCAACTCCGATTTCCTTGTTCAAAGTAATGTAAAATGCAGAAATACTTTTATAACGCAGCCACTAGATTAGACTAATTTAGCAGCGTAGCTTTCTGGGCTTGTTGGTGCATGATTTGAACAGCAATGAACAGCGTGCAGGGGACGGGACAGTGAAATTCAGACACACATGAACAGTACGAGCGCTAACTTCCAATACATTTTATTTTTCACGATAGGTTCTAAGCGACAGGTCCTTCTTCGGGCGTATAGAAGTGATGTATTTGAAAATAAGATTTGTTGGAAGTTAGCGCTCGTACAGTTGGTGTGTGTCTGAATTTCACTGTCCCGTCCTCTGTGCTCTGTTCATTGCTATTCAAGTGAGACCAATTTGTGTGGAATTTGTTGTATTTAAGAGAGACAGATAAATTTCACAAACTATAGAAAGCAAAATTTAGCTTTAGGACCGCAAACTTTTCACAAGAATTGTCAAAAATTGGTAAGTCTGAAAGTGTATATATATATATATATATATATATATATATATATATATATATATATATATATATATATATATATATATATATATATATATAAGCAGGGCGTTTACCAGGCCGCAGATCTGCAACAAAAAACGTATCACAGTTCGGTAATATGAATTTTTGATAGCGCATCTCAAGCGAACACACTTGATATAAATTTACAGCTGACATGAAATTGCTAAAGTGTTTAACGATTGTTTTAAAGAAGTCCTACTCACTAGTTAGTGGTATACTTTAGAGCGGTGTATAGGGCATAAGTTTTGTTTGCTTTAGACGAGTTATTAACTGCAGTTTAACGGAATCGTAATATTTTCCTCTTTTCATTGCTGAGCTACAGAGTTGTGAACTTAATAGTTGAGTTTCTGGACGTGTTGCAATATTCTATAACTCTATTTTTCTCAAGAACCAATGGCCTAAGTGAAAGATCTACTTGCAAGAGTAACCAAATTTAAGCTACTCTTAAATGCAACGAAACAATGCAGCGAAAAACTGTCTTTATCCGTTCACATGTATTTAGATAGGAACTCCCAAGCTAGAGCTTCCTCTCAAGAGCAAAAGTGAAATCCTCTGCTGGCTGCTGGGAAAACCACGTTACGAAAATTTGCTTTTATAAGTGAACGCAGCTCGTGCGTGTCATTTAACCCCGTGGTATCGAGGCGAGCACATAGTACTGCGCCGTGCGATTCTCATCGCTGCCGCCGTCATGCTGTCGCGGTCGTGCCGTCATCTCGTCATTCGCGTTACGCGCACAGGCAATGGCTCGCCTTACACGGGCACGTTGCGTCACCCGGTAATGGCTTACTCAACCCCAAACGAAGCCATAGAGCCAGCTACCTGGAAAATGGTTTGCATAATATTGGTTCCCGCAGTGCGTTGGATATGCATTTCTTTTTTTCTTCTTTCTCTTTTTTTTGCTCTTGATAATTTTTGTTGCGAAGTAACAAGCTTAATCCACAAGTTCACAGAACATTTTTTCCCCTTCAAATGCAATAAGTATTACACAAGAGCGGTTGCCCATTAGGAGCATTCTTGCCTTTCATGTTGATCCGAATAGAGCAACTGGTGTGTCGAAACTTCTTGTCGAAGTCGACAAACACCTTTCACGTTCCAGATTCAGGGATTATGTCAACAGTGCGCTAAATTTTCTGAGGGAAATGATAGCATATTTTCTTTTTCTATCGATGGTAGTAGTAGAAGTAGTAGTTGTAGTAGTAGTAGTAGTAGTAGTAGTAGTAGTAGTAGTAGTAGTAGTAGTAGAAGTAAAGAAGTAATAGTAGTAGCAGTAGTAGCAAGACCTAGCGTACAAATAGAGGCGATGGGGAAAAACGTTTTGTTCAGCTCCATGTAACTTCGCACTAATTATTTTTACCCCTTATTGTGAACAAGGATACCCTGTGTACGCAAAAATGTCAATTGTTTAATATTTTTTACCTTACCATCATGGTCAACATTAGTCACGTTTTATCACAATTTATGCTTTTTTTCTTTCTTCAAAAGTAATTAAGCTGGTAAGAGGGGTAAAACATGCTAAGAATAGCCAACAGAAGAAGTGTAGGCCGTAACAAATACACATTCTGCGTTGTCGCCAGCTCGCCCGCATCAACACCGGAGCACGGCAACAGGACCGCAAGCAGCATTACTACGCCTCTCATCGCGTCGTGTGCTTCCGCCCTGGCGAGGAAGTGCTACTCCGGACACCAGTTCATACTCCTGGCTTGTGTGACAAGTTTAAGCTTCGGTTCATTGGCCCCTACAAAGTCTTGGAGCAGACCTCTCCGGTTAACTATCGCGTGGCACCAATTATTGTTCCAAATGACCGCCGCTGCCGCGCCGCTGAGATTGTCCACGTTTCCCGTATGAAGCCTTTCACGAGACGTTCACCACCCCTTTGAATTGCGGCCAGGATGGCCGCTCCCGCGCGAGGGGACATTAGTGTGGGAATTTATAAGCTATTCTTTGTCATCTGTACATGATCATCATCATGTGGGGTTCATATGGGGTTCTTCTTCATCATCGCTTGTGGGGCTTGCTCTCGAGTGTGCTCCGTGCTGTGGGCGTGGTCGGTTCGCCCAATCTTTGACGCGGAATAAACGTCGTGATAACTGCTGCGACACAATACGTAGACTACGGGTAATAGCCATCGCCGCTATTTTAACTTCAATCACACTGCCAGAGCTCATATAACGGTTACTTTTCTTCCCCTTTTTTTCAGCTCTCGCTGCCACGACTTTATTAACGCCACTGATGAGTGTAAAACTCTTCGAAAATGTAGACTTGGTTAAATTATTTCGGTGATTTAAGACCTTTAGGGACGTAATGAACAATTCTATGCTGATCGTGATTGAGGGGTACTTTGTGTTTGTCTGCATTTGTTGTTTCGTTTATTTTCCATCCTGTAATTGCAAAGCATCGAAGAAAAGCATTCTGCAAGTGATTGCAAGAACGTTCATACATCCCAAAATAAGAGGCTAGGCAAATACCGAGGAAATATTTGATTGATTGATTGATTGATTGATTGACTTATTTATTTATATATATATTTATATACACATATACATGTGATGGGAAGCGAAGGGAAAAGCCATTCTAAAAGGACGGCTTCAGGGAGTCCTTAGCCCCCATACGGCAGCAGCAGAGGCACACGCATTTTGTTTACACTGTCGTGCACTTCTACAGAACTATCATATTAAACAGAAGATTGTCATACATATTGACAAAACCTTAAAAATTAAGTAAATCACCAGTTACTGCCCTTCACCGCGCGTCATGCGTTAGCATGCGCCACTGCACATCAGCATCGAGCGCCCGCATATTTCGTAACAACGTACGCGTAGTAATACTGGCAGTAAACAATATAATTAAATGCAAATCAAAGACCGCTCTAGAGGTCAATGTTAGGCTAGAAAGAGCGCGTACTAGTAAGATAATTTTACTTCGCGAATATTGATTTGTTTTTTGTTATAGTCATTTAGTAAACGTGGAAGTTTGACGTGAAGCATTTGCCCACCATATTCATATTTCTGTTGTTCTTCTGTTATGATACTCCCTTCGCATGGAGATTTACTAACCCCATGAAGAAAGAATTACGACAGTCATAATTTAGGTGGTACTCACGCAACAATTTATACTCATATCTGTCTCGTGCTCTAAGTATTCTTAATTTTTTAAGGAGTTACGCAGTAGAATGCCAAATTGGCATATTCCCAATTATTCTCAAAACTCTCTTTTTTCATTACTAATAGCCGCCAGAAGTTCGACTGTATAATAGTCCCCTAGACCAAAGGACAGTAGTTTAGATACGAAGCGAAGAGGGCATTATAGACCAACAATGTTATTGGCTTCGGAATTAAGTAGCGATTTCGGTTCAGAATTTCCGTTATCGCACCTAACTTTTTTGTAATGTCGGTCCAATGCAGCGATTCTGAAAAATCCACACCAAGTACCGTAATGGAGTTAACTAGCTCTATCTCTGAGCAGCGAAAAACTAGGTTACCTGTTACAGAAACCTGCCTACCTATAGAATAAAATAAGACAGCCGGTGTTTTTCTTATTTATATTTAATTGGTTATTAGCTGTCCACGTGCTTAATTCGTTTAAAACGGCATAACCGTTATGAAAAAGACCGGCATCTGATGAAGACGAAACAAATATTGTGGTGTCGTCAGCATAAATTATAAGTATACCTTCTGAAGATATATGGACTATGTCATTTATGTATAAATTAGAGATCAAAGGCCCGAGAATATTACCCTGTCGTATTCCTGATATTACTTGTTTTCTACCGAATACTACTTCATTACTCGACACAAACTAACGTGTTTCGGGAAGATAAATATTGAGTAGCATCGGGGAAACCCCACAAATGCCATATGGACTTAATTTGTCAAATAAAATGTTATGATTTATGTAGTCAAAGGCTTGCGCAAAATCAACAAAAATTCCTAGAACAAATTGTTTTTCTTCAAAGGTCTGCAATATATATTCTTTCTGGTCAAGAAGAGCTACTTCTGTTGGTCGATTTTTTTTATAAATCCGTACTGACAATTCGGTATCACGTGCTTGTTACAGAAAGAATACAGCCAGAGAGACAGAGGAAGGTGAGGAGGATGTCCCTCGGGCCGCGCATAGCAGTTCCGCGAAGACTCTCGCCCTTCTGGGGATCTTCAACATTCGCGACCGTGCCACATGGGCGTCTTCGTAATTCGCCTTCGTTCAAACTGCAATCTGTAATGGCCGAGTGGCTGATACCTGGCTAATCCCCGGCTAATACCCGGCCATTACGAGCTCTGTGTACCAGAGTCTTAGGTACTCAACGATACGCAAGGGTCAAACTGTTGATGATGAGCAGTGACATACAATGATGAAGTTGAACACATGAATACGGGTACAGAGGCGCCTACACTATAACGCTGGAACGTCAGCGAGCTAGCATAAAGGCAGCCACGTATTTTACAGACCAGTACTAGAGTCCATTAAAAGGATACTTGCCGATGCGTGCGGTACCTGGTTTTGGTCGGGCTAGTTTCTTTAAAGTTTAGCGGTGAACATGTCGTGTGTGCAATATATATATATATATATATATATATATATATATATATATATATATATATATATATATATATATATATATATATATATATATATATATATATATATATATAGTGCGCCAACGTTGAAGGCTTCGATTCGTGCTAGCGCTATTTTTATACCTAAATACTTCTCATATTAATTAATGCATAGGACCATAGGGTGGTACCGATAATATCCACCTGTCAGCTCTTTTATTCTTTCAGAAGCAGGCTAGCCGTATTATTTATGTCACTAGCTGCTTTTCACGTTCTTTTATGGTGTTTCTTCATCATCGAGTGCGACCTTTATCTCGCTGTTAATATTATAATCTTGCTTTATTGTATTTCACGTTTGTTCATCACCCTTTCGCCCCCCCCCATACGTAGATATAACTAAACTATACCGGGCGGTTAATGCTAACTATGCCTGTTTTTGAGCTCAGGACAGTCTTTAGCCTAAAGCACTCACTAATTATGGCAACAGCTACTGATCTACGTTTATTGTATGGAAATATTCCCGAAATTTTAGCTATACGACTCGGTGCTGGACTGCTGCGAAGTACAGGACGTGAATAAATGTCGAATTTACATCGTATCGAAACTTGCCCAAAGGCAAGAACAAATGCTGTATTCGTTTTCACTTCTTGCATTTGAGGTACTTCTCTCTTGAGCTCCCTACTAGACGGTTTAAAATAAATCCAGCTCGCCTTCAGTTTTTAATAACCAATTATCTTTACAGAATTAACAACTAACATAACAAAAAACCAACTGTAGACTAACTTTCATTCTAGGCTTTTACGCGCCAAAACCAGGACTTGAGTGGCACATGAGCGTTCTTTCATTTCGCCGCCATCGAGATGAGGCCGCCGCGGCCAGGAGTCGAACCCACGACCTCGAGCTCAGCAGCGCAACGCCATAGCCAGGAGGCTACCACGGCGGGTAAATAAAGTGTACGGCGCATACCTCACACATTTTATTTATGTTAAACCGTTTCTATACATACCGGCTTTCCGCTGTTTGCATAATTTCGTGATTTCCGTGACAATGGATTTTTTCACTATGCATATAAAGAGACATTTTGTACCAGTCACCTCTTTTAATTTAATACTTTGTAATATATTTTCTTCTCGCATGGTTCGTCGCTTTCTTACATATATTTCTAGTTTACTATCGTATTTTCTATATACCTTGTCAGGCTCACGTTATTATGTCTTTATAATTATTCTTTGTAGGAGGTCACCTCTACCGTTCCTTCTTTGGGACCTCCTCTTGCATATTACTTTGGCTATCTATTTTCGACACGTGTCAATAAAATTCCATCGAATTGGAGATCACTGCATACGTCTTCTGTAATATAAACTGGACCACTCTTATCCTTAGCGTGGGCTTGACATGCAGGAAAGATGTACGAGCCTGCCAGGTATGGCATTGGTTAAGCTCCCTTTACTCCTTCGTCCCTATCTTTCTTTATTCGAAATGTTGCATGGAACCATTGCAAAGTTATTAGACTCACGGTGCAACTGTGAAGCACTGTCCGACGCAAGGGTAGCCTTGAGCATCTAGTTTCCTATTCCGCGAAGTTGTAGCAAATAAATGCTTGGGTGCTTAACAAACATTTAAGGAGTCCGTCGCTCAGCAATTGACAGGCAAACGTTATTCTAAGCGCTTACAGAGGGTGTCATCTCAGCGGCTATTTATCTGCTTATAGTAAATGTCACATAAGCTACTCTATAAAAGTTTAATATACTGGCATACTCATTTCATTTTGTTTTTCGTCTCTTGTAACCCCATCATAAACAGACATAATGATTTAGTGCAACTTCAGAAAACACAACAGTGCATCAGTCGTCAGCTGATATTAAAGAAAACTCTGAGGCGCAAGAAAACTTCCCCGCGAGGGTTACCGGTACTCACCTACCTTTATCGCAGAGAATATGCCCGAAGATTTAGTGATACCACTTGCTGTGCTGCACCACCACAAAGTCCAGGACGCGAAAAAATTTGCTATTCGCTTTGTGTCGACACTTCCGCAAAGACAAGAATAAATGTTGTATCCCTTCTCCCTTCCGGCGTTTAAGGTTCCACAGCGCACGAACTTCCTAGCACGGCGCGCTCTTCGCACTTCCCAGCCGAGCAGACGACACGCTGAGTTCGCCGCCAATACTGCGACTGAGAACGCACTCCCTACGCAAAACTCAATTCATCGCGTCTTGCCTCCTCCCATCTTCTTTCTGTCTCTCTCTCTCTCTCGTCTCTCTCTATCCATCCCTCCCACTGAAAATTTTCCCCGTTTCTCCCGCAGCTTCTAACTTCGTTCCCTAGGCTTCCCCACATAGTTTCCCTAGCGCGGTGCTCTCCTTCAGGCATTGCCTCCACAAATTCCCTAGATTCCTTCTTCCTTCGAATTCGCATGTTTGGCGCCGCGTGGCTGTTCCAACGCCAAGGCTATTGATTCGATACCTTTGGGCTCTTCGTGTCGCAACTGCGAGTTGTTTCTGTTTCTTTCTTTTTTTTTTTTGTTCGGTTACTAAATGCGCGTGATTGTACTTGAAACTATTCGTATTATGCTGTGTACAATGTTAATAATGCGGTCTGTCAAGATTTCTTTTCTCTATTTCTCCATCGCTTACGATGTACGTTAAGTCGCTTCGTTTATTTTGCCTAATATATTATATTGCTGTTAATAGGTTACATGCAATTGCACTCTTTGTGGATGTATATTATCGCTTGATGTTGCTTACACATGTCGTTGTAGGTTTTCTTTCTGTTTACTATCGGCCGATCCATTACGACACCACCCCGAGCGCATTCACGACAACTTGTACGACGTAATTTGCGTTTGCATACGCTTCGCATTCCAGAACGTAATTGTTTGAAGACTACTGAACATATGCATCCTAACGGTTGGAGTTAGCTGCCGGAATTTTCTTGAACCGTAGTAGTGCGCTGCTTTCGGGCCATTACACACATGTGTGCGTTCAATGTTCCTGCGTAGAAAAGTCCTTATTAAATGCTTTTTACCAACCACTGAATATGTTTCTATGTTTGTCTGAGTCCCGCGCATGTTAATATATTTGCGGTTGTTTTACGGCGAACAGCATTTATGAGCTATGGAATGAGCCAAACGTGCCCGTCCGATCGCTGTAACTATTGTCACGAAAGATTATTCTTTAATGTGTGGTGATGTGCGAGATTAAATCGTGTATTGCAGCGTGTTGTTCTTTACATAAATAAAATAAGCCTAATACGTATTTGTCAGACACGAAATATTTTACGATCTGCGATTATTCAACCCTCTGTTATTTCGCTCAAGGGTATATTTTTCTGGAAAATTATACAGAAATGTGAGGAACAGCATTAGTTTAGCAGGATGAGACATATGGAGCTGGAGGCTGAAGTTTCAAGTTGATAGAAAAATGTCAGTGTGAGTAAGGAAATCCTGACCAACATGCCAAGTTTTCAAGCTGGTCCTCGAGATTTTTTTAAGAATACGGCCGACCTCTCTGGTGCCCTGCTCAACAGCACCAAGAGCAAAATGCTGCGTTTAGGACGTTTTAGAGAGCAACTTCCTGGGGACATGCAGACAGTCAATGCAGAGTGAGTTCTCGCATCGTTGTGTAGAAGGCCAAGTATGAAGAGAAGCTTCTGTGGGTGGCGGGGGGGGGGGGGGGCGGGGGGGTACTGCAGGCAATGCAAATCGTGACCACAGCGGCGACATTACAGCGCACACTCGCAGCTCGCGCAGTCGTATTAAAAACCACAGCGGTAGCCCGCAAGTTCCACGCTGCGCACGCCCCACTGGTCACATGCAGTGTGACGATGCGACTCAGTGCAGTCATCGGCAGTATTGTTTGTGTGAGTAAACTGGGCAAAAGTAACACTGAAGCTCCTCCAACTGCCATTGTCGAAGAGTCCTGCGTCTTCCGGAGACAACGACTTTTACTAGGGCACATCAAGACCCTACTAATTCTAGTCTACAACGAAGACTCTCCGGTAATGGAGGCTGCTTTTGTACTAATGTAGCACTCAGGAGAAAACTTTCACTGCAGGACGCTATACCGGCCCTCAAGCCGTGGTATATAGCAGCCAGCGGACTAGAAATGCAGCTGCCATCAACAAATCTTTTCACTAGTTGTTGCCCCAGTGATTCAGCCAGGTGCATGTAGAAGCTGAATTAAGCAAATACGATGAGAAGAAGAGTAACAAAAGAAAATACAGGCAATGGAAGAAGACTCACGTGCCAGAACGAGTCCGCTAATTCTGGTCATTCTGTTAGCTACGGAAATGGAGGGTGCTCCCCACCCGATAGAGCGTGGTTCGTCCACTGTACGCTTGTGCAGTGTCAGAGCATCCAGCATGTGATTTAACGAATAGCAAGCTGAGCTATACTAATACGTGAGCGCAAAGGTGACCGAAATGCAGCACGATTTATGAAACAAGCATAGCACTTTTCACGAGACATTATCCTTTGTTTAATCATAAATAATCGCGCTTTCTGTTTCATGCCACAAGCTAAAAAAATGGCCAGGCTGAGCTTGGTTAAGCCAAGAATGCGTTGCATATTTGGGAGTTGGGAGGAGCAGGTGTCAGGTGGTGGCTGCGGCCGCGCGCGACCGCGCGAGTTGGGGCCCAGCTTTTCCTCCGTGACGTCACGCGCCGGCGCAGCGCCCCTAGCGGGAGGAGCGGGAGTCAGGTGGTGGCTGCGGCCGCGCGCGACCGCGCGAGTTGGGGCCCAGCTTTTCCGCCGTGACGTTACGCGCCGGCGCAGCGCCCCTAGCGGGAGGAGCGGGAGTCAGGTGGTGGCTGCGGCCGCGCGCGACCGCGCGAGTTGGGGCCCAGCTTTTCCTCCGTGACGTCACGCGCCGGCGCAGCGCCCCTAGCGGGAGGAGCGGGAGTCAGGTGGTGGCTGCGGCCGCGCGCGAACGCGCGAGTTGGGGCCCAGCTTTTCCGCCGTGACGTCACGCGCCGGCGCAGCGCCCCTAGCGGGAGGAGCGGGAGTCAGGTGGTGGCTGCGGCCGCGCGCGACCGCGCGAGTTGGGGCCCAGCTTTTCCTCCGGCTGTCGTGACGTCACGTCACGTGGTTGCGCTAAAGGTCAATGGTGGCTGCCCGGCCGCGCCCAAGGGCTGAACTGAGTGATTGCAATATGCAACGCATAAAAAGAGAGAGGACACGTTTGTCTTCTTTAGTTCTTTGCTAACTAAGCTTATTAAGAATAGCCATGTGGGTGGGTTTGTTGAAGTTCATGGTGTAAATTTCTGCAGCGCGAAGCACTGATGTGCGGAAAGAAAGAAAAAGAAGGACGAAGGAATGGCAAGAGAAAGGGATAAACACGAGCGCTGAATATCAACTGACTTTACTGATCACAAAACACACACATATATGTACAACGTGATGGGTTATCGAACACTGCGTCAGAGACACAAGTAACATCGGTAGTTTAATAAACTAGCAGTAAAAACCAGACAATATTCGGGTTGGCATAGGTTCAAGAACGTGAAATCCTTATCGTGTACTGCTACTGATAGTTGACTGACGCACCTGTCGCCAAATTTCTTCATATAAAATGCCTCTGAAATTTCCAGCGTTCCTTTATCGTGGTGACAATAAAACACACGTCCTTCTTAAAACTTAGGCTGACAGTCGCAGCCTTCGCAGCGCAACACTAGGTTAAACGTTATTTTAAGGCGAAAGCCTTAGGCGTCTATATTAGCGGTGTGTTCGGCGAAACTGCGCATTGACGAAAAATGACCGCCGTCACAAGTAGTAAAAATACCTAAAAAAATGGTCGGACTAAAGTCACATTTATCAGGGAAGTTCCTGTCAGCAAAGTAAATTAGTGGTTTGAAAAGAAAATTTAGTACCTTTCGGTGTGGGTGGGATCTAACCCGAGCCAGGAACACGCAGTCCTGAAGCCACGGCTGCTCTTTTGTTTTAACGTGGTGTTTATTACAATGAAAGAAGTGATGTATGTACAAAAACTATTTACAATAATATGAGGACCAAGGCTCATAAGCAAGCAATGGTCAACGTGTAGTACAAACAAAGAAAACTGCACACAAAGCAACATCTATCACAACAAAATTTGAAAGAAATTAAACGCCTATCCAAAAGTTGACACGAATCCCGCTGACATTCCCCTTGATCGTAAATGTCCTTCGCTCATATGATTAAGCCACGGCTGTTCCACGGTTCTGGCTTAACAAAGGTGTGCATAATGCGCGCCTGATTGCACACGTCACGCCGCAGCCGTCTCGCTGACCTGTGCGTGCGTCATTGGGCGGCGCACGTGACGGTGCGGAGGAGGTGGCGCCACGTCACGACTGTGTACAATGAGCGCGTCGATGACGTTCTGAGGTCTACAAGCGTTGTAGTGGTTTCGCATTCCCACACGTAAGCAGTCCTAAAAGTGTCTGGCGAATTCTAAGTTTAGCAATTCCTGTCACGCCAGGTGTTGTTGCGCAGAAAAGCAGGCGCGCGCGTGCTCTGCGCATTGACGTCACAGTCGCAGCGGTGGCGGCGGTGGTGGTTGTCGGCGACGAGCTGTGGATAAGCGTGCACGCTTTTACGGCTCCCGAGGACAGCCGCGCAAGTACGCCACTGTGGAAGAAGCGCGTGCCGCTGCGCCTTAGTGAGGAGGTCGCCTTGCTGCCTCACGTGTACTTTTCATTGCGGCTCGTTATGTCTTGCAAGAAGCCTAGTCCAGATTGTATAATTTAATGCATTACGAATATGTCTTACAAAGAAGTCTAACCCCGATTGTATCACTTTGTGTATTACCATATGTTCAGCACGCTTTCGCGTTCTTTGCTGCAAGATTGTAACACCTGTCTATCTTTAGTTACGTCACTTCTGTGTTCCCCTGGCCTTTTGCTTAAACAGCGCCCTGTCCGCCCTATAGAACTGCGGCCTCATGTTAATGGTACTCGATAGAAAACCCCAACGCAGCAATCCATAAATTTATTTTCGTATTTATCCGCACCCGTCCATCGGTTTTTATTTGATGTTCCGCTAAAGCGTTCGTCCGTCATCCTGCAGAAACGTCCAATGTTGCACGGGCTTGATAGGACTATCTCGACACCATATCGCGACCCGAACTTGTTTAGCCCATGAGAGATGTAATGCAAATATGACATAACTTCTGTTCAATTGTTTCCTTTATTTTGCTCTTTTGGTATCTTCTGGTCCCGCTTCTTTACTCTTTTAAACAACTTTTCACAAACTGATGAAATGACAAATCTCGGGAATCGCGCTGAAAGAAATCTAACTATGTGTGACGCTGCGCTAATGGCGGACGAAGCAATCGTTCTCTTATATTCTAGTTTGGGGTGACTAGAGGCGAAATTAAAAACAGGCTTGACGCATCACGGTTGGTATCCCCAGCAAAGATGATCTCGCAGTTGGCTAATAATAATATCGAAAAAGCGCAACGAGTTATCTTGGGGAACCTCGCACGCAAAATCCAACCTCCTGCCGTTTGCTTTAAAGATACGTTATATATCTTCGGTGAAGGCGCTTCTACTACTCGATGAGGAAGGCTGCAGGAAAATAAGATAGTCATCTACATATATAAAGGCGACGTTTACGAGGCCTTCTACCTTTTGTTTAAGAATAATGTCAATTTTTGCCAGAAAATTTGAAATCGGGACTGGCGCTACACTTGGGCCTATGCATAACCCGGTTCGCTGTTTGTAGACTAACCCGTCCCACGGCAAAGAGCTAGAATTCAGATAGAAATGCAAAAGTTCGATGAAACTACTCACAGTAATACCACATTCGTTAATAAATACATCCTCTTACTTATCCTTAGTGATGCAGTCTTTAACATACTATAAAAAAATATTCTGAGGAATGATGTAGTAAAGGTCAACCATGTTTACACTGAATATCGGGCTTCCTACCGAATTATGGGTCTTTAGATAAATCACAGCCCCTTGCGATTTGCACTAGTAGTAATGGTCTACAGTTATCAGGCTGGAAAAGGATTTCTGTAGGTAAGCCGCCAGGACCTTTTGCTAAGTACTGCCACCAGTCTGAATTGGTGACGACAGCTCTGTGGAATTCCGTACGTCTGCAGCTGCCGAGAAAGAGCACACGTTCTGCCCCAGCGGGAGTCTTCGTCAACCTAGGAGACACGCCTACTCCCGAGCGGTTCCAACGCACGTTACCCCTTGGGCCCAGGTTCAGCGTGGAGCCTCGCCCTACGCGGCGCCGGAAAGGTAGCCCTCACAAGGACTGTGTCCTTACGTGCCCCGGAAAATGAACAATACAGAGGCAACTCAGAATGCGTTGACGTTCTTCGGGAGAATGGCCGGTCTAGGCCTGCAAGTAGTTCAAGATCCCTGCCAAGTTTTTAAGAACAATCTACGCGTACTACAGGCGGATGGGGAAGATGTTTTTGTAACCCTGCCGAATTAAGCTTTTCTTCGTTAGGCTTCAGAAGCTGTTGAAAAACACTTTCTGAGGGTGTCAGTTAAGAGTTCCAACGTCAAAGAGAGAGAGAGAGGAAGGAGAGGAAAGGCATGGAGGTCAAACAGACAAGCGCCTGGTTGTATACTCCCTAAACTGGTGGTAAGGGAAAGGGGGAATAGAAAGTGGAAGAAAGTAGCACACGATCATTCAAAGGCGTTCAGTTTGCCAGATTTAGCACGTAGCGCTAAAAACGCTCTACTGCAGGCATTGACAATTTTTTTCACGATTAAGAGCCATAAAGGCCCAACCATTGGCACGCGTCGACACGCGCCAATGCGTCAAAAGCGTCGGTCGGGAACAGGGCGAAGCGCGCCGATACGCAGATATTTTCTCGACTGCCGATGCTAGAAGTTCGCCGACGCGTGGCGACGCTTCGCCGGCCTGCACCATTCAGAGACTGTGAAGCGTCGCCGGCGTCAACCAATCGGCGGCTGCGAGGCCTCTGGCTGCAATGCCTATGATGGTCGCCAGTGCGAAGAGGCCGACACCAACGATCGTCCAAGTTCTTTGGACGCGTGACGCGCGTGACAGTGTTCCTAAAAGACAGTGTTGTGATAGTAGGCCGACAACGACACGACCGACGACCGTGGGATGTGGCAGTGCGACGTCGATCCGAACAGACATCGAACGACACCGACAAATCAAACCTGCCCACTGGGTTCCGCCGGTCTCAGTGCAATCGTCTGCTAAAACAGCCAACCGAATCACGATTGCCGCTACGTCTGTGCTTGGTGTATGTGTGTTTTGTCGTGCTCGAAACGAACAGAAACACGCTTCAGAACTCCACAGCCTGGATATTCAGCACTCGCCTAATGCCGATGTAGTTTACGTTACGCATAGGCCTAGCGAGTCTATCGAGTTCATAATTGGCCAGTGAACGAGCCCAGCTGAAAAACTCTGTCGAAGCAAATAAATTTTCAGTTCTGTGTGGCGCTGCAACGATGTAAAATGACACTCCTGACTTCGTGTGGTGTATGATGTGGTGAATGACCCGTGTGGAACTCGGGTGGTGAACTGCGGCGTGTTTCGTGTGGTCTAAGGTGACTCAGATTTAACGGGCAAGCTCTGCGCTGTTTCCAGTGACAAAGATAACTTTCGAAAGCGAAAGACGTTGCCGAACAACGGGAAGTACGCACGTCATCAGTCATGCCGTGCGTTTCAGCTGATAGTGCGCTATTCGACTCGGCATTTGTCAAACGGCATTGTCCATGTAGCCTGTTTAGCAGCCACAACTGCGCTTGGTACGTTATTGTCATGTACAAGCACCTCCGGCACAGTGCACACCACGATCTGCACCTGAGGGGACAGCTCGCACAAGTTGTCGGCCCCATTAGCCAAGCGCTGGGCTAGTCCTGCCCCTTTTCTGTTTAGCACATCATTTAACCTTCCTGCGACTACGACAAGGTTACATCCCTGGGTATTTTCCGTAAGCTTTGCTTTTGCTCGCTGCATGACAGCACCCAATGGCCGCCCTGGAAATGTCCCTACCGCCACTCTTATGTCGCCTTTCACCCTCTAGACAATTGCCTCTGTGCACCTAGCCAGGTTTGAGTCGCCGGCGATAATCACCTTTTCACTCTCGCCTACTGCCGAGGCCTCTGCGTGCTTACCTTGTCATCCTTTTCCGCATGATTCGAACTTGACAAGGGGCATTGACGCCTGCATTTCTGCTTTTCCTTCGTGACCACATCAAGGTAGATGCAGCTCTTTCCAGCTAACCCCTCTCCAAGTTGCACGCATTCTGCGTGCTTTGTTGACACACCCTGTGCTGTCACGTCGGAAGGCTGTGTTCCATTGTCACGACCATGCTCGTTCTTGATGGCGGCCCTGTTCAGCTTTTCCTCAGCTGATTGAAGTCTTTTTTCCACCGCCTTGCGTGCAGTACGCTCCATATTTAGCTCATTTTTGAGCTCTTCTACCTGTTTCACGAGCTCATCCTGGAAATCCACCATTTTTTAGTCTATCATCGACACCACAGTGTCCACCGATTGACTCGATTTCCTCTGCATTCTCATCCTTCCCCTCGTCTACCTTGAGTGACCCCTGCACACTGCACACTTTACCATCTTTCTTGCCATGTGTTGCACTTAGCTTTTTCTAATGAAAACACCGAAGCTTTCCGAGCACGTGCCTTTTAGCAAAGGCCGCTACGCACAGAATCTAAATCCTTAAAATGCCGCAAAGTAACTATCACTAATGTTTTATAAGAAATAAATACCGCACAGACTTGAGCTATGACACGTGTTCGCACATATTCAAACACGCAGCCACGCTCTCACTGTCCTACAAAAGCACTATTCCCGATACCAATGCACACACACTAAAACCACTAATAGCTAATAGTCTTGCCACTTCCAAACTACTATTTAAAGGCTATAAAGACTCAACATCCCACACGGATGCACGTGTTGAAACACGTGGCGCGAAAGGACTCTCTGACTATCCTGCAAAACCAAATATAAACGAAACACACCCGCGCACACGTAAGAAATAAAGAAATGCAATGAAAACTAGCCAATTACTATTGAAAGGCTAAAAAAATCTGGAAATCAAAAACAGAAGCAAGCTCAAAGCATGCACAAGAAAATTATGTTTTCGTCGCCACGGCGGGGCCCCGGAAAAACACATCCGTCCACCACAAACATCACCGCGAAACCGCCGGGATGCCCGGAGGCGAGCGACATCCGCTGGTGTTGCAATAAAGCCAGCGACGCGCGCTAGCAAAACCACAGCAGAGCCCGGCAAGTCTCTAGAAGAGGCAAAGAAAGCTTCGCTTTAAAATTTGCTGTTCCGACACCAGGAACCAATTACGATAAGCATTCCAGACGTTACACTTTACCGTCCTTGCTAAATAAGTTGAATGAAGACAAGTTTGAGATTATTTGCCATCCTAGAAAATGCGCTGCCAGCGGAAGTTTTCCGGTATATAGCTAGTTAGCTGTTACTCGCGCCACTTTTTATTTTATTGTAGATATATCGCACTTAATAATGAGCAACTGCTTGTATTCAATAAAAAATTTGTTTTGCAATATGTGCACATTTTTAAAATGCGTCTACGTATTCGTAACCACTTCTATTGTAAGTATTATATGCACTGTATGTAATCACTCTTTTTCTGCTCCCGATGAGCGCGAGAGAAACAAAAAGGGAAAGGTAGGGAGGTTACTGCCCTAAACATGGGGAAGGGGAAAGGGGAAGGATAGATAAAAGCGAGAGAGAAGACAAATAATAAAGAGTCAGTCATTTGCAGAGTCCGTCGCAGTGGAATGTACAGTGTTACACGCGCTTGTGCATTCCGGTAGCCTTCAAGAAGAGCAGAACAGCTTTTGTGGCCTTTCGCGTGCAAGAAAGCATAGGCCATGGTCCCAGGATGCTTTCCTTTGGGCACACTCTATTATCTCACAGGTTGAGTTTAGCTCGTAGAGTACGTCGTTGAGCGTCAAATGATGCTAGTCCCGGTGCATTGTCATTTCGGTCAGGACCACTGTCAAGCTATGTTAACAGCTTTTAACGCGATAGCGTTAAGGTCCCCGAGTAGCAGAAAATTCGGCGTCGGCGTCCAGCGTTGGACGTCGTTTCGGCAAAAAGAATTTTGAACCAAGCATACGCCAGCACGCAAGCCCTCCATGTGGCACAAGGAAGTTACGGAACTAATTGCATTTCTCAAGGTAAGATACGTGGAAAAATGGTAATGTACGACTTACATACAACCTACAGTCAAGATAGCGTCGGACTGCAATTTGAATATACGAAAAAACATAATTCTGTTACGCGAAGACTAAAAAAAACACAAACCCTTTTTCCAGCGTTTCTACCATTCATAGAGCAGCCGTGGTCTCCCAGATTTGCGCGCGCAAATCTCAAAGGCCTTAAAGCAGCGCGCCCGGTTCCTTGAAACATCTCCAGATGGCGCGCGCCTCCGCCGCATATCTCTGTTTTTTTTTTTTCATTTCTCTGTTTTATTGTTTAACTTAGGTAGGGCATTAGGCAGTATAATAGCAAAAGCTTGGTGGCGCAACCCACCACCCCGTTCCAAAGGAGACGCTCATAGCATCCATCCATTCATCCGTTCATCGCGGCGCACGCAAGAGGCCACGTTTCTAAAGCTCGCCTTCGTGCATATATCGTTTAATGCCAACGTTTTCCAGTAAAAATTACGGTTACATACGCTGCAGTAACCGGGAGGCGTGAGAAGCAGTCAGGGGTCTTTGAACGCTATCGCGTGCCACCCTTAAAGGTGAAGCTCAAGTGTCCTCTAAATATTTGTCTTGTCTCCGCCTATCAAGGCGATAAAATTGAACTGAATTGAATTGAACTAAATTGTACACAACCATCGCCGGCGTTCGTTGCGACCTCGATCCGGAATGGTAGAGGGAACTAGTGCAAGCCAAGGCGAGGAGAGGAGGGACATAGAAGGAACACATGCAGAAGTGGGAAAAGCGTGCGCCGACATCAGCAAAGGGCTGAATTGAGCTTACAGAATACAATGTGGTTTCTTGTACCTCACTTATGCATTAGTCTACATTACGAAGTCAATCCCGTAGGGCGGCACATTTGTCAGTGAGTGCGTGGTGTTTGGCACCTGCGCGGATAGACTGTTGTGCGGGAATCCACTGCAAAATAAATAGGTACGTTATTCCGCATTGAGCACGTCATCGCAGTGGTTTCGTAGTCTTGCTGATTGACTACTGACATGATAGAGAACCATAGTTGCCTGCAACTATGCAACCATTCTTGCATGGCAATGAATAGAGCTGCGGCTCTATTCAACATCATGCAAAGCAACCAGGCCAATCTATTGAGAATTTTATCGCATGCCTTGAAACTCCTAGCCAGAAAATTTGATTTTGGCGACCAAGAAAATAAACCTATTGGACTTCGCATCGACATTGCAATTCGTGACGCCTTACGCGGACGCCTCTTTCGGGAACCAAAATTCATCTTAGAAAGAATAATAACTGCATGTAAGCGTCGGAGATCGCCAAGCAACAGGTACGGAACGTACAATAGCCAACACACCACAGCGATGGTGGATCAAGTTTTCAGACCAAGCGCGCCCCGCAAGACATCACCAGAGTCATAAAAAAACCCCGTGCCCCAAGAGCGCACAAACCTGAACACCGCCGTGCAAGGCGGACCATCGATGTGCAGTACGCAACAAGCGCCGCAGCATCCAAAACAAAGAAAGTATACACGATGCGGCGCCGCTCACCCTCCTCGCAAGTGACCCACTGACGGCAGCTACTGCATCTTCTTAACTGGAAAACAAAGCGCGAATAATTTAGACAAAGAAACATGAAGCAGACGAGGACAAGCGCACGTCCTCGTCAGTTCTGTGTGTTCTTTACTTAACTATTCTCGCTTAGTTTTCCAGTAAACATGTCAGACCTACCAGCCCAACAGTTTTTCCTTTTTAAGTGACAGCTTCCACTGTGGGAAGCTCGGCCTTTTGGCCCTCTGGTTGCCGACAAAGAGAAAGAAATCAAAACAACTGAGTCTCGATATGGACGAAGGTTTTGTTTCCCTCGAATGTATCTCAGTGGATACCATCGAAGCCTACGCGGAAGCTGAAAGGACAAGTAAATATCCACTAAAAGGACATCGTTTTTAGACTTGACACAAGAGCTGATATCAACGTTCTACCACAGAGACTCTTCCGCATGCTTCCACAACGGCCGAAGCTAAAAAAAAAAAAAACCTCAACGTCTCAACTTACTACTCTAGCAGGCTTACAGTCATTGGCGAATGCAATCTTCATCTACTGTTAAGAACTGCGCTGTCGAATTTATATATCTGATGAACGACACAAAATCTGCGCTAAAGCTTAGCGCAAGAGCATGTCAAGATTTCGAGCTGATACGTAGCCTCTATAGTGTGACGTCAGTAAGCAAAACCGTCTGTGAGTCTCAACATAAATGCTCAACTGCAAACAGCCTGCAAGACATGATAACCTCAGGTTTTGATGTGTTTGAAGGAATCGGCCAGCTACCTCGAGCTGTAAGCATCACAATCACGCCAGACCAACAACAAAATCTCAAGAGAGATTCGACTGGCAATACAAAATAAAGTAAAAGCCTAGTTGAGCAAGGTTGAGGAAAATGGCGTAATTTAGAAAATAATAAAACCGACAGATTGTGTACCAATGGTCATCGTCACTAAGAAAGATGAATCACTGCGTTTGTGCATTGATTCCAGACAACTCAACGAAGCCATACACCGGGAGCGCTATCACATTCCACCCCAAGATGAGTTACATGCAAATCTCAACGGGTGCAAGTATTCCACGTCGCTCGATGCCAAAGTCTGCATTTTGGCCACTCACTCAGTATGATCAAAACTTGAAAATCTGTACATTTGCAACAATCTGGTGCACAGGCAGACTTTTGAGATTGCCGTTTACGCTCAACATTGCTCCGAAACTTTTCCAGCAAGCAAAGGACAACCATTTTCTCGGCCATACAGGATGTCCGTTCATATGTTTAGGATGTCCTCATCGCGACAAAGACTATTGAAGAACAAAACCAGAAACTTCAGGAACTGCTTCAAGTTGCGCGCAGCCACAACTTGAAACTAAGCACGACAAACTTTTAAGTCGCAACTTCAAGCGTCGTCTATTTGGGATATGTTTTTGACATCTAAGGAACTAAAGGCAGAGCGAACAAAGGTCCAAACAATCGCATCCATGAACTCTACAAAGTCAAAAGAAAAGTTCAAAAAGATTCCTTGGAGAATCTTTTGGAGAATCTTTGGAAAATCTAGAAAGGGGCTGACAGGTGGAATAGCACACTGTGGTATAAAGGTTGTAAACAGGGATAAGGTGCCTCGGAAAGGCTGGCCAACGTTTCGATAGGCGCACCTATCTTCGTCAAAGGCGGCCTCGTCAACCTCGGCATTTTAGTTTTAAAGGGTTAGTAGAGTGACGTCACGTGCGGTTGTTATCGGTGGCGGCTGGTTCTAAAGGGACAGACTTCAAAGAGAATGAGCGCTGTCGCCTGACGTTTGTAAGCGTGGTTCCTAAGACGACGGGACAAGAGCCGGAGAGTGGGAAGGCGGGGAGGAAAAAAAACGAAAGAAAAGGAGAAAAAACTAAATGAAAGGTACCAAGAGGGAGAAAAAAACAAGAAAAGAAAGAGAAGTGTATGGAAGGATGTTGAGGGACCGAGAGGTTAGGGAGCATTCAGGGGTGTCGTTGGCGGCATGCCTTTGTCGCTTTAGAAGAGCCGCTCAGGTGGTCAGTGCGCGAGTAACAAAAAAGACCCAAAAACACATCAGTTGAAAGAATGACTTTAGTAGCGTAGCAGCAACACGTCGGGTAATTTTGAAGGAGTTAAGATGGCGACAAGGAGTCTGGGGTGAAATGCATGGGGTAACTAGAAGGCAGCAGCATTGTCTTTCAAGGGAAGTTAGCCCCAGTATCTCATCGTAGGTGTCGTTACGGCGGTACACAGAAATGGTGATACCCTGTGGGGCTCAGGCGCGGGAAAGTTATCCTGGTGTCTGGGACTTCAGAAATGTGTTGCTGACGGTGTTTCAAAAAATATATAATAGATAACAGACAAAAAAAGGGGGAACCGAAACCGGAATAACATATAGGAGAGTGACGCGAATAGAAGCGGGCGGGGGCAGGTGTACGCGGGAAAAGGGATCGTATAGTTGATGTAAACTTAAAAACATGAAAGGGTATATTAAATTGAGTAGTAGGCAGGAAACAATTGGAAATGGAGACATAAGTGAGGTTAAACACTAAGGTTAGCTGGTGGCACAACGTGTTTTGTGTCTTGGTTTATGATATGAGAATTCAAGATTTAAGTTACCACTTTTAAAGATTCTAAGTTAGCACGTGTCAAATCAATTCCCTTCAGGTGTAGGCATTTATACTTGTGTGTGAGGTATCATTACATATATTTCCTCTCGCGAGGTGAACGGAAATTTGTTTGTAGTATATAGAGCCTTGCATTGTCAAATATATGACCATGTTCATTAAAGTGGCTGGCTACTGCTTTAGGTAAATTGCGTTTTGTGTCCGCGCGGTGACCGTTGAGTCTTGTATGAATTTGTTGTCCAGTCTCACCTATGTATTGTTTGCTACAAGCGGCGCATTCTAGACGGTAGAATACGTTGCTTGATGTGATGTGACTCGTTCTCGCCATCTTAACTCCTTCAAAATTGCCCGATGCATTGCTGCTACGCTACTAAACTCATTCTTTCAACTGATGTATTTTTGGGTCTTTTTTTTTGTTACTCGCGCACTGACCGCCTGAACGGCTCTTCTAAAGCCACAATGACATGCCGCCAACGACACCCCTGAATGCTCCCTAATATCTCGCTTCCCCAATACCTTCCCGTGCACTTCTTTTTCTTTTCTTTTCTTGTTCTTTTTCTCCCTCTTGGTGTCTTTTATTTGGTTTTTTTTTTCTCTTTCACTTTCTTTTCATTTCTCACCGCCTTCCCACTCTCCCGCTCTTGTCACCTCGTCTTAGGAACCACGCTTACAGACGTCAGGCGACAGCGCTCATTCTCTTTGAAGTACCCCTGGAAAATGCATGATGACGCAGCACCAACGGCACAATCTTATAGTCAACCACCTCACAATACCCATGTATCTCCGACTCTACTGCATATTATCAGGTTTGGACCTCAATCGACAATGTATAAAGCTCTATATCTCGTTTGTGTCCCCGCTAGTGCTCCTTTTCTTTGTTATCATCGAAATTTCATGTGCGCCCACTACATCTGTTTCCATCAACGCCATTAATCCACGCTATATAGGCCGACCTCTGTGCCTCTCTGCAAATAAACTTCTCTCTCTCTCTCTCTATGAAATACAATCTCAAGATCAAACCCCCGGATCCCGTAGAAAGACCCTCCTAGAAAGCTCTGAGGTCACTCTAAGCTCAGCAGTGGTATCTACGTAACGTAAAAAATAGGTTCTCGTAGGTGAGACTACCCTGGCAATCTCTCGACCACAACAAACAATCTATAACGCTCGATTGTTCTCACACTTCTAGTCATTCCTTTTCTATGCATATTTCATATGGGCATACTGCATATGTTTCCAGCGTCGCCATTAACCCACACTATATCAAATGTAATGTCCCACGTTACCGGTCGCCTTTTGTTGGCCGTTGGCATCGCCGGGGAACACACGCGTAGAATAATAAGGCCTATTTCCATAGGCTTTAGAAAGTACCTTCAATTGAGACAAGAAGTTAGGCACGTTTCAACTGTGATGGCGTCGATACGTAATCGCGTGTACTTGTGTCTCGTGAATACTACATTGTGGTTTAAGAATACGTGACCGCAAAACCTTCAATGTTTATTGATATGCGCTAGGCTGCTTGCCAACGTTAGTGCAAGAAGATACTTACATGCGCCCAAGAAAAAATCACTTAAAGTAATAGCAATTATGTAAAGCAACGCTTCAGGAAATAAAATAATGTTGAGGGTCTATTATAATGTTTCATAAACCAAGCCTCCTAGGTGTGGAGTCGACACGGCACGCCGTGTGCAGTTTGCATCGACGATTTCCATGCCTGCGTAATATGGTTTTCTCGCTTTTGCCAGTGACTGTTCTGCAGCTCAAAGGCAAAAGGTCCTTGATAATGAGCGTAGGCAGGTGCCGGCAATATTGTCGCATCAGCACACCGCTGCTCACACACACACACACACACACACACACACACACACACACACACACACACACACACACACACACACACACACACACACACACACACACACACACACATATATATATATATATATATATATATATATATATATATATATATATATATATATATATTTATATATATATGTATATATATATATATATATATGCACTATGCATACGTCATTGCGAGCATTCCCAGCTATTGTAATTACGGTGCGCGTCGATAAAAGCTCTTCAGCCATAGTGCTTTCGTACGTCGGCTTGATGCTCTACAATCAGGCTTGTAGCGACCCTGCGGGATACAGGCATGAATCAGACTGGGATTAGCTTGTGTACAGGTACTAGTGCATTTCACGTGTATATGTAAGTCCGTAGGGGTATCATTTTTTTTTCTCGCACCCTCTGTTTCATTCCTCAATTGCACCTGGACGGGCATATCAAGCCTGTTGCGGCCTCATCGTCATCATGCTGCGTTTTCAAACAAGGTGTGGAGGTGCAGTGGTGGCGTTTAACCAGAAGCCATTGTCTGCATACGCCTCTTCAACCAACGGACGACTGATATCATCCAGGACAATTAACAAGTTCTTCGGAATTGTGATTGACAGACACTTGTCCTGGACTCCTCATTTGAACCACGTGAGAAAACTCAGTGCCTTTCAACTCTGTGAAGAAGCATGCCAAGCGAAGTTGTGTATTTGAGCCCCTTAATTAACTGCACTTCCGCTGCTGGTGGGCCCCGCATTGCACAATCTTCAGGTCGGCCCACTTATGGGGAGTTCTTAACGCCTGCTTCACATCCTCCGCGGGACGTCACGGCATTGCACTATCTTCGGGATCGGCCCTCCTATGGGATGTGGTTAACGCCTGTTTCACCTCCGCCGCGGGTAGGCCCGGCATTGCACTATATTCGGAATCGGCCCACGTATGGGGAGTGCTTAACGCCTGCTTGAGCTCCGCCACGGGTCGGCCCGGCATTGCACTATCTTCAGTATCGGCCCACGTATGGGGACCTGACTCACCTACGCCGCGGGTAGGCCCGGCATTGCGCTATATACGGGACCGGCCCACGTATGGGGAGTGCTTAATGCCTGCTTCATCTCCACCGCGGGTCGGCAAGGCATTCCACTATATTCGGGATCGGCTCTCGTATGGGGTGTGCTTAATGCCTACTTCACCTCTGCCGTGGGTCGTCACGGCATTGCACTATCTTCGGTATCGGCCCTCGTATGGGGTGTGCTTAAGGGTTGCTGCATCTCCGCCGCGGGTCGGCCCGGTATAGCACTATATTCGGAATTGGCTCACGTATGCGGAGTGCTTAACGCCTGCTTCACCTCCGGAGCGGGTCTGCCCGGCATTGCACCACATTCGGGATCGGCCCAGGTGTGGGGTGTGCTTAACGCCTGCTTCACCTCCGCCGCGGGTCAGCCGGCATTGCACTATACTCGGGATCGGTCCTCGTATGGGGTGTGCTTAACGCCTGCTTCACTTCGGGATCGGCCCACATATGGGGAGTGCTCAACGGCTGTCTCACCTCCCCCGCGGATCGGCCCGACATTGCACTACCTCGGGGATCGGCTCAGGTATGGGGATTGCTTACCACGCCAACGACATAAAAATTTCCTTGAACGGTAGAGGTATACAGCTTCGCTGCAAAAGTGACTGATCGCTATTTGTCATCTGTTCAGGTTCCTTGTGGAAAAAGGAATGGGGTTGTCCACACAATCCATGTACAGCTGTCATTTGTTGGGTTCCACAGGTACAGCCTACCTGTTATATCCAACGCCTGCGAAACCAATTTGCGTACAGTTCAGAGCATTCAAGCCCAAGCTCCGAGGAGGTGCCTTGGATTACCACGCAGTGTGTCAATGGCTGACACTGTTGCCATTGCTCAAGATTATTCAATCACGGCGCACATCGTCGTCGAGACAATGCGTGCACATGTCAGGCACATTACCCGGTCCCCTTGCCACCACCTCGCCGCATTCACCTTGGAAAGACACCGCACGTCATTTAGGACAACCTTCAGTGCATATCGTTCTTACTACAGGGTACACACCTGCGGCCAGGTTGATTCTCCTCCATGGTGTTTGTGTCGTGCTGAAGTACACCACAGAATTCCAGGACTTCAGAACAGATCAGCTCTACCACCACTTGGACTAAAACAATTGAGCTTACTTCTGTTGTACGGGAAGTACAGTAGCCAGGTACACATCTATACTTACGGATCTACTACGTCGACCCGTTCTGGCGGTGCTGTGTTTACGAGGTCTGTTAGAAAAGTATCCGAGCTTATTTTTTTTTTCGCGAACACCCAATGGATATGGAACAAGCGCGCTTGCATCAGTCGACCTTGAACCTTCGTGCGCATGCGCGATTTTTTTCCCGCCTGCCGATAGCGTCAGTCGCTGGAACGCAGCGTTTGAGTGAGGTAGTGCGCAGTGCTCTCGTCGGTTTTTTATTGCAAGTAAAATGGCGGAGTGACTGGAGCAGCGCTACAGCATCAAATTTTGCGAGAAACTGGGCGAAAGCCAAGTGGAAACTATTCAGAAGATTCAAACGGCTTTCGTTGACGAGGCTATGAGCGGCACACCGATTAAGGAGTGGTACAACCGGTTTAAAGACGGCCGCACATTCGGTGGAGAGCGAGTCACGCTCCTGTCGGCCATCAACATGCCGAAATGACCAGGTCACTGCCGAAGTGAACGCTGTGGTGATGCGGGACCGTCGTGTGACTGTCTGAGAAATTGCGGAAGAGGTGGGCATCAGTTCGTTTTCTGCACATTCCATTATGGCCGAAGATTTGGCCATGAAGAGAGTTGCGGCACTATTCGTGCCGAAGCTGCTCAAGGTGGAGCAAAAGCGACTTCGTGTTGAAGTCTCGCAGGAAATGCTGAATTCCACAAACAGTGACCCCGACTTCATGAACACCATAATCACTGGTGACGAGTCTTGGGTGCACGGATACGATCCGGAAACCAAATCCCAGTCGTCACAGTGGAAGCATTCCACGTCACCAAGATCAAAGGTGGCCCGCCAAGCACGCAGCAACGTCAAATTAATGCTGACTGCTTTCTTTGACTCCCGCGGTGTGGTACACCACGAGTACGCACCACAGGGTCAAATAATCACCAAAGAGTACTACAGGGATGTCCTCCGTCGCCTGCTTAATGCTGTGCGGCGCAAAAGACCGGAGTTGTGGTCAACAGGAAATTGGCGCATCCATCACGACAATGCTCCTCCATATTCCTTGCACTTGTTTCAGACTTTTTTGGCGAAGAACCAGACACCTGTAGTTCAACAGGCTCCTTGCTTTCCTAGTATGGCCCCCTGCGACTTCTGGCTGTTTCCCAAAATCAAGAGGCCACTGAAAGGAGCGCGATTTCAGACAAGAGAGGACATTATTGCGGCAACTACAGCTGAGGAAAACTCCATTCCGAAAGTGGCCTTCTCGGAGTGCTTCCAACAAGGGTAGCACGGCTGGGAGAAGTGTGTGGAGTCCCAAGGAGACTACTTTGAGGGTGACTAGGTTTTTAACGCTTCAGTTATGCCAGTTTTTTTTCTTAGGCCAAAGGTCGGATACTTTTCTAACAGACCTCGTATACCGACGAAAAGAATAACACTGCGATTCAAGCCGTCATATGTTACGACGTCCAGTGCTGCAGAGCTCACGGCTCTGCGCAGTGTGCTTCCATTTATTGACACAGATAGGCCTGGTACATGAGCCGTGCTTTCCGACTCGAGAGCGGCTTTACACAGCATACAGTCAGTTCTCTGACGTGAAGCTCATGAACAGCTAACACACGAAATCGTCAAACTTCATCACGACGTCAAACAGAAAGGCCACGAAATTATTTTCCTATAGGTACCTTGACATTGAGGGATCAGTAGAAATGATCACGCAGACAAAGCTGCCCTAGAGTCACGTCAAGAACAACACAGCATTCCCGTTCCTCGTTCCAGGACAGACGCTGCAAGGCAGCTTCGTCACCTGGCACGCAAGCTCTCTTTAACAGAGTGGAACACTCCAAATATAAGGCGCACCATATTGTACGAAGTGAACCATCCACTCCAACTCCGACCTCCACCCGTGCTTCACCTACGTGAAGCATTGCTTTTATACCGCCTGTGGTTAGGACTGGCTATCACGAAGGTGTAAACCACTTTGGTTGGAATGACCGACAGTGCTGCATGCGACGTCTGCGGCGTGGAAGAAAACATCGAACATTTATTATGGCATTGTCATCAATTTCAGTCGGAAAGACAAACATTGTCTATTGCACTGCGATGACTGGACAGTCGACCCTTGTCTCTGCAGGTGCTACTTGAAGACCGTCCCCATTGCTCGTCAACCCACAAAGCTATGAAGGCACTTTTGTCTTTATTGAGCGCGACTGGACTGTCTGAACGCATTTGACTCACTCGGGCCCTCCGCGTGCGTGCGCGAGTTCACCGCGGCTTTCCCCCCTCTCATGCTTTTATCATTATTTTATTTTTCGGGCCGTCTTTCATTTCACTCCTTTTACAACCTTTTCCAGCATGCGTGGCTTAGCCTGACGAAACTTACTCTGACCAACCTCCTTTCTTCTTGCTTCTCATTGGTCTAACTATTCTAGCGCTATTTTTAAAGAAAATGTCAGAAAACGCTGCTATTTGCAGAACGCCGTCGTCTTAGACAAAGTACCGCTCATGCGCCAATTGCAATAGTCTTTCTTTATGATTTCGGTTTTTTTTATGACGGTGACTTTGCTCTTTTTGCAAACTCGATTTAGCCACAACTAACTGCAAGAAACTTTCTTTGCATTGGATCCACTTGCGAAATTATCTGTGACGATCATAGACCGGGCCAAGGTCATTCAAGGAGAGCCATTCATGAAGAAAGGGGAATGCAAAGTTTCCTTAAACGGCTTTTCGCGCAATCCTCTAAACGCCAGGGTTCTCCAGTCAGTTTAACTTGTTCCATAAGCTTACGAAATGCCTGATCAAATTTTCATTGTACTTTAAATTTCTGCTCTGACTTAGGCGACTTTCGCCTCATGTTCTATGTATTAGTTCTTTCAGCATATAGAGAAAGAGCTACGGCAAGGGTGCAAAAGAAATAAGAAAATGAAGAAAAATAAAGCGGTGCGTTTAGCGCAGTGCTAAATTCCGCCCGTTCCTCGTAAGTCGCTTCACCCATTCAAGAGCGAGCCTCCTAAATATTCCTGCGAGCACGCTCGTGCAAGACATTGCAAAGCACTTCCGTAATTATTTGTGATTCTGAAGTGTGCGAGTGATTACGAAAGCGAAAGGACACTTATACACTGCGTGCTCTCATCATGAGCGTGAATGCTGCCTAATTTCACTCAGATGTTCACGCACCGATCCCCTGTCACATTTCGGCGCCACTGTGGTGCCTCTCAAACAGGCGGAGCGCCAGTGGTACAATATGTACCTTTAATTTAAAAAAAAAAGAAACAAATCGTAACGGTTATCCCTATTCTTTTTGTACGTCGTTACTCCCTTGTGCGCGCGAAAAGCTCTAGGGGCATGCAACATATGAAAAGCAGTACCCGTTCTTCTTGTTTTTGTTGTTGTTGTTGTTGTTGGTAATCAAATGTTCCTGTTCACTTCGCGCTGTTTCATTTATTTTTTGTCGTATCCGTAGTGGCACGTGGCGCTTTAACTCAAAGGCAACCAGTGGAAGTCATGCAGAGCGCGTCTTAGTGGCTACATACTGTTTCGCCGCTGAGCACGAGTTCTCATCATGGCTAGCGTATTCCAATGGAGGTTAAATACAACACTACTTAGATTGAGGAGTACGAAGAACTGCAAGTTGTGAAAATTATTTCGGGGTCTTCCACTACAATGTCCATCGAAAGCTGCTATGTGAGGGGTGCTGATGAGTATTCAGCCTTACCCATAAAACCCTGAGCAACATAGCGGTGTGCATTGGGAAATTTGTATCTATTTACTAGGGCAAAAATCTGCTACATATATTTTCAGCTTTTTTTTTCAGTTTCAAAGTGAGCATGACATCAGCCCCAGAAAAGCTCAGTGTAGGAGAACATAGGGCCATAATTAAGTTACTGCTTCTGCAAGGAAAACGTGCAAAGTATATTAATGATGAAATGTCAAACTTTGCGCGATAGCGGTCTTTCATATGTTATCGGTAAACGTTCGTTTGTCAATATTAAAACTGGCCATGTCAGCGTTGAAGGAGAGAGACCCTGTGGAAGGCCTCTTTCAATCCCTGTGTCTGCAAATATGAAAGCCGTACATGACGTAATAATAGACGACTGCCGAATATCAGTCACAAATATTGCTACATGTCTGGAGATATCACCTGAGAGATTCGGTACCATTGTCAACGAAGACTTGGACATAAAAGGTTTGCAGCAGAGTTGATTGCAAACCTATTGAGAACTAAACAAAAGAGGAAACATGCGGAGACATCGCAGGTACATATTGCAGAAAAAGTTATTCATATTTCCTTGACAAACTGGTAACTGATTATCAGACATGAATCTACTTTTTATCATACCGAGGCAAAGTAACTGCCCAAGCAATAAAGGCACAGTAGTTTCACCAGGCCAAAGAATTTTCGTGTGCAAAGATCAGGGCAGAAACAAATGGCAACAGCCTTGTCCTTGTCTTGGATAAGACACTCTCAAAAGTTTTACACCATTTGGAGTGTATATTTGCTACACCACGATAATCGTCATTTGTCTTTTCCGCATTTCCTTTCTTGAAAACTCTGCGCTCGTTACTTTCCTGAGAATGCTCTGTCATGCTGATAACGCGCACGCCATTAGTAACTTGGAAGTTCCGGGCTCGCAGCGTTAAAGAATGTAAATGCGGGCAAGGCAGATGACGATTATTGTTGTGTGGCAAATATACACCCCAAAGGGTGCAACTGTTTTTAGAGTGGAGGATAAGAAGGAATTTCTGTTGGTGGACTAATTTCAACGTGGATCACTTATTAATGCAGAATATTACTGTGATTTTTTAAGAAGTTGAGGCCGAACATCAAGGGGAAAATATGGAGGAAGGATCTCCAAAGCGGTCATTATGTTACATGACAATGCTTGGTCACACACTGCTGCTCAAATAATGGTAAAACTCAGCTCCTTAGACTTTCAAATGATGACTTATTCTCCCCATTCGAACCTGGCTCCGTCTATCATCTCCCCACCTCTCACCCCCACCCCCCCCCCCCAAAAAAAAAAAAGTTGAATGGGACAACAATCTGGAAGTGTTCTGGAGGTAACTAATGCTGCAAATTAGTTGTTACGCCAGCATACGAAATTATTTTATATGCAGGGACCTAAGAAGCTGCAGGACAGATGTCGCAAGCGCACTGACTTCCCTGTGAGAATATGTAGAATACTGCAGCAGTTCAGATTCTTAGCTAATTAATTGCTCGGTAAGACTTATCAGCACCCAAGTATTTTATTTTATTTTTAGGGAGTTGTGGAATGTAAGCTTATCTGTGCCTGCGTACGGCCCTTCGAAGCAATCAACAATGCCGTGCAGTCTTCACTGACTTGCCCATGTTCAACCGTGAGCGCTGTACTTGAAGTTATACGCAGGCAACCAGGAATTTTCAGTTTCACTACAAGTTCAAGTTTGTGTTAGTTTGTGGACCCAGCGCGCTATTTATGGCCTGCGGCTATATACTCTTGCTGAACGAGAGCGCTTGAATAAAATATGAGAATTGCGATAAACACAAGTCGATGAGGACGCAGCTTCAGGCTTTATGCGGCCTTATTACCTTTGTTTTCTTATTTGCCATTTTCCCACCGTATAGCTCGGACATGTTTCGAGAGGTTTCAATATTTACGAATCCGCGAAACTTTGCATACGATAAATGCAAGTTACCATTGCAAATAAACTTGCAGTGCTTACCATTCTCATGGAAAACGTGGACACAATTGCACAAAATATTTTAGAACATGAGAAATAGAAATCAGCGGACTTCAGTGATTACTCAAGCTCTGAATTCCTTTGCTTGGACGGTTGCAGCTCCTACCGTATGAGAACCGCGATCTGTGGTTTTGTTTCGTTTCGTTTAGTTGGCCTTCTATAACGGCGGAAAACCCAGTGGAGGATTGGCCAATGTTCGGATGAAATTAGAATAAGACCGTTATTCCCGGCAAAAAGAAAAATGGCAACATTTAACGAATAATCAAAAGAACGGAAAATTATATAATGAACAATAATATAGCAAAAAATACACTTCCAAACAATTAGAAAATATTTGACGGCTGAACAAGCATTCCCATGCCATTCTCAGTAAAAGAAATATCAAGAATTGAAGAACTTCTTCCCAGCTGTTAAAATGGCTTTTTTTTTAATTGTTGTTATTAAATGTAAAAACAACGACAGAATCAGAAATCAGATTGTCTAGTCTTCACGGAATGAGCACCTAGGGGATAGCGCCAGAGCATAGCAATTTTGGCACCAAGCAAATAGTACGTGTCGATACTGCGCAAAAATTATTTATAGCGGTGTTTAATAAGTCAAGCATGATTACATGCCTCCTGAATGTAGCTGCAGTTATGTGAGCTGACGCTAGAATTGTCGAGAGAATGACTCCACCAAGGCCCTGTCTCGCAAGGCTATCTGCTATTTCGTTCAGAAATAAGCGCTCATGGCCAGGTGCCCAGACTAATCTAATTAAGTTCAATCGTGAAGGTACTAGAGAATAGCATGTACGTAAAATATGGGAACATATTTTTGCAGTGAGCGATCAACATAAGAACAAAGCATCTGCCAGTCCTACTACATCATCGACCCGTTGTCCCGTTACGCCTTCTACGTTTCGAGACAAAAGCATTGCCACCCTTCCTCTGCTGCGTGCCCATAGACACGCCGGGACGGCGCTTGTGCCGCCGAAGGTTGTGGCACGTGACATTCAAATTTCTAGATGTAAATCTTTGGATTAAATGGGAACATACCCATAGCGGCCACTGCATGAACTGAAGACAACGACATGACTTGCTATATGCGGGCTGACTTCAATCTTGGCCAATGCATGCTACGCTTTTAAGTGTACCATGCAAATGGTTTCCTGCCTACTTCGTTTACCCGTAACTATATGATACCTGACGAGATTGATCAAATCACTTTGCGTAGGGCTGATACCACTGTGAGTACTTCAGCCGGAAATACTCGTGTGGTGTCAAGAATCCAAGAAAGCGCTGCCAAGAGGGACAGAGAAAATGCCAGTGCCAGACTTTTTGTTGCGTTGTGACGCATCTGTCTCAATGGCAATTTTCCCGTTAAGCCCAATAAATTCCATTGTCACATGTCATTTCAGATACTCTAAGAGAGACGACCGACCTTCTCGTTTTTCTACAGCACCATCTTCGTCCGTCACAGTTCTGTTTTGTCTGTACCGTTAAGAAGCTTCACCTCGGAAGTTGCTATATAAACACAAGAAAACGGAGAAATCGTTTTGTTGTCTGTGATTTTGATGTTTTGCGTTATTTAAAAAAAAAAAGAGAAATATCTAGCTACTGTAGGAATCAGTTACTTTATTGAGGCCCTCAATCTTTTTCTTTTCAAAAAATGTGGAAACTTGCAAAATTTAAAAGAAAATGCTCAAGTACGCAAGCCGAAGATATCGCCCGAGTTCAAGGGCTTCGGCCCGCCACCTGAGGCCACCACAACGAAAACTGCTGGACCATTCCTTTTAATAAAGTTTATTTTCTTCTTCTTCAAGTGCCCTGTTTTCAGTTCTGTAACTGAGCAATAAACATCGGTATCACAATTCCGTTAACTACACCTATTAAGAGTCCCAGAGAGAAAAAACTTATGTATTGCCAAATCTGACAGAAATGCTCTTAAATATACCACTAATTCTTGAATAGGACTTTTTCAGAGCCCTCGTAAGACATTGTAACACTTCTACATAACCTGTAAACTGACATATTTAATGTGTGTGCGTTAGATGATCTAACAGATGTAGTGTAGAGGACCGCGATATCTGTTTTTGGTGCAGGGTTATCAATGTGTAAGCTCGTGCTGCAGTTATCTTTTTTTTAACGTACCCATATTATGCAATTCTTGTGAAAAAGTGTGGGCTTTTAAATCATAATTATTATTGCTACGATTACTAGAATGTCACTTTTTCTTTAATGTGCTACATATTGCATTCTAATTAGTACAACGACTGTATCATGAGAGCATCGATGCGTCTAGCGTGTATTTTAATCTGTGAAGCGGAGTTGGTCACTCAGTTAAAGATTTCTTTTGACTTCGAAATTCGTACTCGGAGTCATCGTGGCGCAGAAAACCTGTCTTAAACTTGCAAAGGCGAGTTTGCGGGTGCTCCCAACTGCAAAATACTCATATCGGGGACAGTATAGGAGGAAATGTCAGCAGGACCACCAAGCCAGCCAACTACAGTCGTGGATGAGGATCAGAAGGGCAGCCAATGTCCCGTGTGGAAACTCCTACTGAACTATGACAGTTGCTGCGAAAGCATGAGTTTGAGACCCTGAGGCGGTGGTGGCCAAGAATTTGTTTTACTGCACCATATGTTGAGGGTGAAGGCGACGATGTCGAGGTGGCCCGATGGCGACAGCACGATGTAGCGCAGGCGACAATGGTGGTATAACGACGATGGCGATATGTCAAGGGAGGAGCGGGGCACAGCAAGCTAAGCTTCAAGAGCTGATCAGTTGTCACTTCAAAAAAAAAATAATAAAAAAAAGGAAGACGACGGAAAATGTGGTTCCCCTCGGCTATCCCCATTATATCTAGCTTGCTCTCAAAAGCAAGAAGTTTATAATATGTAGTTTCTTAATGCTGCAGCAGTGAAAATCTCAAAATTAGGTTTGCTTTGTCTGTCCAGCCGTTTGTTTCGTTGCGCAGCCACAGACATGTAGGTAGATGTGGAGCCTTGTAGTTAGTGGCACATATCCAGTCTGTGGGATTCACCATAGGACCAGATAGTGCAAAATATAGTACGAAATGAGAAATGGAAAAGAAATTGAACTAAAGTCGAGAATAAGTGAGCTAGAATCAAAAGAAAGTGGAGGTAATGAATATATCAACATTTAAGACATAAATGAAAAACAAACGAAATTAAAAGAAACTGAACGGAATTTGGAATAAATAAAAGAAATCTTTGAGCTCAGAGTTTAAATTCGATGTCGCCATCACCAGGCCGCTTCAGGAGGACAAGAAGAAAGAAAACTTCGGCCTGCCACTGCTGACGCTGCAAGGAATCCAACAACATTTTGGCCTGCAAGGCAGTGCCAGTGCGTGCGTCGATGCTGCGTAACTAAGCAGTAAATCGCGAATTATTGACTGTGCATATACTGTAATCGGTTCGGTTCATACGTATCCATAAAGCACGCAGACCTGAAAATAGACCAGCTCAAGATGTTCTCATTTTCGATGTGTAACAACTAGGTTGCTGCAACGCATTAGGAATTTCGCTTTCATTATGTATTCACCCTGGTACCATTGCGCCATCGCCCAACGTTTGCTCCAGGCAATTAGTGCGTTCCGCCCAGACTCCGGGAATAGAGGGGCGTCTGTGCATATCGTCACGTGGTATTGACGGTGACGAAGGCAGCAAAACTTTTATTAACGAAACTAGCGTTTTATTAGGCGAACTTGTGCCCTCAAAGGCAGGCTACGGTCAAAGAACGATAGCGCGAATACACTCGGTGATCGTCGAAAATCTGATGAGCGGGTCAAGCGCGTCGGCTTTTATACATCAATCGTAGAATGTTCCAGATTAATCGCTGGGACCCGCGTGCCTTCCACAAAGTTCTACATTATTCGCGTCGCGCACACATGCAATCAGATTACACAAAGCTCGGTCACAGACAGTGGATAGAACCATCTATAACATTCCAGAAACTTCCGATACATGCAGATGCGTCCTGCGCTGTGCCATAACATTTGTTAGGCGGTGAAACGTGTCGCCCGATAAAGACTAGTACACGTGTCAATATATTTCAGAGGCCACATCATGCAATACTGTTCGCAGATGAGGAAAACGCTGTGTGCATCCCCCCGAAAAAATTCTTCAGGAGATAGTGACGTCCGCTGTGAGAATCTGCTGCTGTTGTATTAAATGGATTCAGCACCAGATAAATCTTTATCTGCTTCTTAGTCACCCTCTCATTGTTCATTTGTTTTTAGTGAAAACGATGTCTTACCAAACTCGGGCACATACACGCCGCACTTCCGTGGCTCGTTAGTGTTTACAGACAAAAATGTATTGACATTTGCCGTACCCTGGCCGAATAATTTTTATATGGACGTGCATGCTATACTGAGAAATACGTAGGCGTCCAATATAACGACAAAATAGTTAACATTGACAAAGCAAAAACATTTGGAGCTCAAATATACGGAATTTGTTTGGAGAAAAATAAGTGGAGAAACAAGAAATCCTGGCTTTAACCTTGTAGGAAGTGAGCGAGCTTCCTATATTCAAAGGCGTAAGGGAGAGCCTTCGGAACCTAGGCAATAAAGCCATGAAAACTTGTTAAAAAACGTTTTTTTAACATGCGCCTTCTCAGCGTTAGGACCCCGCAGGTTTTAGAGCACTGATGGAACGCAGCCGCCATCTGAAAACACACACACACACACACACACACACACACACACACACACACACACACACACACACACACACACACACACACACACACACACACACACACACACACATATATATATATATATATATATATATATATATATATATATATATATATATATATATATATATATATTATATATATCACTTCGACTCGTACAATGTTTACTACAGCCAGTGCGCAACGGCAACATGTCATGCTTGAGAGTAAAAGAAGGAAAACAATACAAATCAACGCTTACGGATGGAAGTAAATATTCAAAGTGCAAGGTTCGTGCCAGAACTGGGTGACGTCGACGCATTCAGGCACCACTGGGTGTTCTCCAGAGTGACAAAAGACCGTAACAGTTCCTCAACACAAAATAAAAGAAATTGTTTCTCAGGCGTCGTTTCGCTCCTTTAGATTTGCTTGGCCTTGGCCAGCCCGAGAGATTGATCACTGCATCACGTGAAGCTCGACGGCACCATCTGGTGTAAGAAAAAGGAAACCAATTCATGAGGCATTTCTCCAGCCTGCAAAGTTTTTCTCAAAGTTGGAAAGTTCTGTAAAAAGCAGCTGACGCAAAAACAAATTTCGCACTTGAAAAAACTATTTCACGTTTCTTCGTATATTCGTAGTTGCAAATATAAAATAAGCTCTTATTGGTTAGAAAAGTGCACGACGTAGCATGGTCTCGTAGAATGAGGACTGCAGTGTCTGCCTACCTCCTGTGCTTTGTTTAGACAAGAGGTCTGCAGCAGTGCCTCACATGCTCCCAGTACACGTCAAGTGACAGTAGTGGCTTCAATAGTTTTGACAAGGCCTGTACACGCATTCGCCCATTACACGAAAGCGCCTTGAACAATGTCTTGCTTCAAATGGGGCCATTACCTTCTATCCCCGCCGTACGCTTCCCTCCCTTTTTGACAAAGGAAGGAGCTAATTCTCATCGTTCTTTTTGGACCTCGCGTGCTAAAGCATCTACAGCATCATTTCCTGCAATTCAACGATCACTTGCGGCCCACTTAGATGCTATATTATGATGTTCTTTTGATATGCTGTAAGCTTTTTGCATCTCATATACTAAGATGAGATGCAAAAATAAATATGTGAAAATGTGAAATAAGTATGTAAACATATTAGATATTTGCTTCCATTAATGGCATGTTAAATTGGCGCGCACTTCATGGCATTGAAGTGAACACATCTGGAACGTAACATACCCGATGTGAGACGTCTGATGCCCTATACTGCTTTACCAGTAATAGATTTCTACATTGTTCCGTATGTTCGTGCCCCTTCGCCCCATCTCGATTGTTAAGCGCTTGGTAATGGGGTGGTTTGTGTGCTGAGTAGCTATAAAAATAGTGACGGCACGTCTCTATAAACCTCAGCGCCTTAAAAAATGGTTGGCGACAATCAGCAATAACCAAGGATCTAGCAGGTTCTCGAGGAACACCTGAACATATAAGGAGTCTTTCGGCCAATAGTCATTGGAGTAGGGGGTTCATTTTCAGCTGCCTTATTTTTCAGGAAGGGCTGGGAAAGAGTAGGAATTATTTTGTCTGATGAGTGCACAGCGCATACGTACCAACAATAATGCCCAATTTCACGCCTCAATATTGACGGAGGATGTTAATAAGATACCTGACTCGCTCTATATAGCATATCTTTGAGTTGCGCAATTTATGACAATCGTCTGCTAAGGACTACGCCCAAAACTTGTGTTGTAGAACAAGTGTAAACGCTTAGCATCTAACAGTTCGAAGCTTTTCACGCATCTGCGTGTAAATGGGAGGATAGGAGTGTTCTCCGGAGACTGCGCCATACCTCTGGTATTCCAAAACGTATCGATGAGATTGAATCCTCATGGACGGTTCTGTTTAAAGACATTTACGCTGATGTCTGATGACTCTATGTACAAGTGACACGCGCAAAGAAAATAGCAGAGAGAGTAAGGTAAACTAATAGAAAGCTCCGCCATATTACTACATAATAGTAATTGACTGAGCACGCTACCATGTCGAACCCCTTGCCTAAATTTGTGTGCGTCGCTTGTACCGTTAACTGTGTCTCAGAACTGTCCCTCAGAACTCCGCAGTTGGCGTCAAAGACCTGCCGCCTATATACTTAACGGAAGCAATCTCGGGATTACACGCGTGTTGCCTGCGCCGAACGCCAGGAATATCTAGGAATGCAGCATTAGTTATTCTATCGTGGCTGCGTTCGTGTTCCACATATGTCACGAGATAAGGACACTTACGCCTGCGTAAGGGTGCATCTTGGGTGCTAGTACCTGCCTGCACTCCGACCACCACTACAGCCTAGCAGCGTTCGTCTTTATCATTATTTTGCAAAGGCAGCTGGTAAGACTCACGGGGCGAAACGAGTCTAAGAAAAGTGGTATCTTGCTAGGGTTAAGCACGGGAACCACTCTTGCAACTTTCCAGGACAGGTGGGAGTATTCTGAAATCTATATACCATTAAGGGGAAGAGGCCCTCAACAGCGCATTAATTCCTACAGGACCGAGGTACCTCTAAGCACAATAAGTGACTCTACCGAGCGCTGCAGCAGTCTTCTGGTGGCACAATGTGAAAGCATTATTTGGTTCGGTATCAGCAAACTGTTGATCAAGATTCGGATGGTTCTTATTGATAAATGGGCTTATTACTACTTTAAATTTCTGAAGAGAATTTTTAAACCTGCGATCTTTTATGAGGTGGTGTAATCAACACGCGAAATATCTCTGCAACGATTATCTCCGCCCTTCTCTAGATAATGTTATTGCCCTGAACGGCTGCTGCTGAGTCACCTGTACCCCTACCCCGTTCCCCTACCCTCACCTAAAGGGCGCAAAACGTTCCACAGTTTGCGTTTCGGCATAACGGGCTGTAGGTTGAACAAAACCTCGTTTTTTTAATAGCAGCCTTCTGATCTAAAGGTGGTGAGTTCGAGTCCTCCTCGAGTACACTACGTCTCAAGGCTTGGAGGGACACCTGGCACCGGCATAAAATGCCAAGAGCCAGTGGGGCTATACTAGTCCAAGTGTAACCAAATTAGGAAGGCCCCCTATGCTTCAACCAAAGGCACTCACTCACCAGAAAAGTAATTGGCCTCCCTGCTGCACTATTCGGCCACTACCTTTTCATGACTACTTTCATGACTACTCGGCCCCAGAAGCTGCGGAGCACCTGACCAAGGCAGCGGTCTGACCTGCAACGCAGCAGAGGATGCTAAGAATTTCTGGACCCGGATAGACCACCACTAGAAAATGTACCTGGCAACGTTCAACACACGAACCCTCTTGAGTGAAGCTAGCTTAGCAGAACTATTTGAGGAACTATCAGGCATCATGTGGGATGTTACTGGCCTTAGTGAGGTTAAAAGAACTGGAGAGGCTTACACTGTGCTGAATAACGGCCACGTCATCTGCTATGAAGCACTCCCAGATTGGCAGCAATACGAGGTAGGATTTCTAATCCATAAGCACATAGCTCGCAACATCGACGAATTCTACACCATTAATGAGGGGCTAGCAGTAGTTGTAATAAAGCTTAATAGGAGGTATAGGATAAAGGTAGTAAAGGCCAACGCTCCCCTCTCCATTCACGATGACGAAGAAATATAACAGTTTCATGAAGATGTTGAATTAGAGATAAAGAACTGCAAACTCAGTATGCTGTAGTCATGGGCGACTTCAGTGCAAAAGGGAGCAAGTGGCAGGCTGATGAAGAAGCAGTTCGCAACTACGGCATCAATTCCAGGAATACTAGAGTGTAGTTGTTGGTAGAATTCGAGGAAAAGGAATAAGCTCCGGATAATAAATACTTTCTTCAGAAAGCGTAGCAACAGAAAGTGGACCTGGAAAAGCCCTAATGGAGAGACAAGAAATCAAATAGATTTCATACTTTCTGCCGACCTCAGCCTAGTGCAGGATGTAGAAGTGCTGGGTAGGGTAAAGTACAGTGATCATAGGTTAGTGAGGTTTAGGATTCACCTCAATATGAAAAGAGCAAGAGTAAAGTAGTCAAGAAGAAACAGACCAACCTAGACGCAGTAAGGGTAAAAGCTTACCAATCCAGGCTGGTGCTTGCAAACAAATATTCAGCCTTAGAACAGAAGGATTCTCCACAAGAAAAGTAGAAAGATACCTATAAACATGGGGTAAGGCAAGGAGACACAATACCTCCAATGCACTTTACTGCATGCTTGGAAGAAGTATGCAAGCTATTAAATAGGAAGACTTAGGAGTGAGGATCAACGGCGAATATCTCTGCAACCTTGGGTTTGCAAATGACATTGTCCTGTTAAGTAACGCTGGAGACAAACTGCAACAAATAATGGAGGACCTTAACAGTGAAAGTGTAACAGTGGAGTTGAAGATTAATATGCAGAAGACAAAGATAATGCTCAGTAGCCTGGCAAGAGAACAATAGTTCAGGATCGCCAGTCGGCCTTTAAAGTCTGTGAAGTCTGTGAAGGCGTACGTTTGCCTAGATCAATTACTCACAGAGGACCCCGATCATTAGAAGGAATTTTACAGAAGAACAAAAATGGGTTTCTGTGCATACTGCAGACATCACCAGATCCTGACTGGAAGCTTACCACTCTCATTGAAAAAAAGGTATATAATCAATGCATTCTACCGGTGCGTACATATGGGGCAGAAACTTGGAGGTTGACAAAAAAGGACCGCACAAAGAGTCACAAAGAGCGATGGAACGAAGAATGATAGGGGTGACCTTAAGATACAGGAAGAGAGCGGTGTGGATGAGAGCCCAAACGGGAATAGCCGATATTCTAATTGTCATCAAAAGAAAAAAAATGGAGCTGGGCACGTCATGTAATGCGTAGGATGTATAAGTGGACTATTATAGTTACAGAATGGGTGCCAAGAGAAGGGAAGTGCAGTCGAGGACGGCATAAAACTACGTAAGTGGGGTGATGAAATTAGGAAATTCGCAGGCGCAACTTGGAATCGATTGGCGCAGGACAGGGGAAATTGGAGATCGCAGAGGGAGGCCTTCGTCTTGCAGTGGACATAAAATGGGATGGCGACGTCGACGACGACGACGATGATGGTGATGATGATAATAATTAGAGTCTGTACTATGAACCGAAACTCAACCCAGCGCTTTCTTGTTAGTATTTAGAGCTGTCTACTGTATGTGGCATTAAGCTTACTCTGTAAAATTTTCTGGAACCTGCGCACATTTCGAAACAGAATAATTATGCGAGAAAGGGAGTAAGTATAATGAAAAATTAGTTTGAGCTGATATAGTTCAAGGACATGCATAAAAATTTGAGATGCTCACAATCACATGCATAGATAATTAAATGTGTGGAAAAATGTGATGAAGGCTTTCAGAAGATTGATTACGTAAGTTTTACAGTTTCACTCAGTTATAACGGCGTAAACTTCTTAAAATAAAGAGATTTAAGGCTACAGGCACCCACTCCATTCGCAGAAGCCTTCGTTCAAGCAGCCACCCGTGAATGGCGCTGGCTGGCGCTCGTTCCGGCGATAAATTGTCTCTTTTCGTTGATGTTCGAGCCGTGGACGTGGCAACGGCTTTCAGTGTCACGCGCTCGCTGTCAACAAACTTGCCTTTACGCGCCATTAGTGGGCGCCGTCCACAGCAGACACTTTGTCTTCCGCGGATGGACGTCTGAAGGCCGTACTCGAGGCCCGACAAGAGATAAGCACTGCTAATTGATTCGCGTGGGGTGCAAGACACACAGACTAGCCAAGGAAGAAAGTACCAAATCACTCAAGAGGGCGGTTCGACACAAACTTCCAAAGACATTGCTCTTTAACTGTCATTTCACATCACGTGAACCGTCACGTTTTACCTTTTTCTCTCTGTTTATCATCGCCTTCAATCAATAACGCATTACCACGTGTCTATCAGCGTTGCCAGCAAAACGCTGAGGCAGTGAATAGATGTGGTGCCAGATAATCAGTTTATAAAAATATATCTGTATTGTCACTTTTTTCTCGCACTTAATTTCCACACTGGCTAATCGGCTATGGCGTTTTGCTACTGAGCACGTGGTGGCAAGTTCAATTACCGACTGCCGCGGCAACAATTTTGACGAAGTAGAAGGCACAACCGTTCGTGCTCCGAGGTGTTGCAGAACCAAAGGTGGTCAAAATTATTGGCGAACTGTTCAAATTCGGATTCTCTCATTACCACATTTCAGTTTTCAGGCATAAAACGTATATTCTTTACCTGTCACTATTTTTTATTGTGTTCACGTAATTGGAGACTGCGCTACTACACAAGGATTTCATGCCTGGAGCTAGAATTGACACATTCCCGCAGTCTGTAGGTATACTGGATTCATTGCAGTCCGATGCAGTGAGAAAGAGAGAGTGAGAAGTCCTTATAATCTGCAAAAGCGCAGTAAATGTCTCACTTATGGTGCACCTCAACCGCACTGAGGGAAAGGAAAAGTGGGATGGAAAGACAGGAAAGCGACCGAGAGAAGGGGATATAATTCAGTGCAGCGCCTCTAGGCAGACAAATTAGTATTCGCCTAAGGTGCTCAAATACGAGCTGGGATTTCACTGTCCCACGCGAAGTCGGTCAAACACTAAAACGCTCTGCTGCCAAAGGTGTGTTGTCTCTCTGGGCAGACAATGTACCGTAGGCTGGCAGCAGGGACTCCCAAGTATCTGTGTGCATCCAGTAACCGAGCTCTCGATTCCGACATGGGGCGGGCAGTGAAGAATGAGGTGCTCCAACGTATCGTCCTTCGTGCAGTTGGCGCACTGGGCAGAGTCTGCACGGCCTTGGCGGTGGAATCGCTCGGCGGTGTTCGATCATCCTACCCTCATTTTAGGAATGACGGCACGTTCTCGGCGCCTGGGCCCTTTCGCACGATGAACGTTTCAGACAGCCAAACTGCATGCTCGCACACGGAATGAATAACATACCATCACCAGTAATTAGGCAAATCAACGCCACGTAAATAGCAACTTCTAGCCATCTTGTTTTCGTAATAGACGCTGTCAGACTTTGACTTTCTTAATGCGAAAGATATCACAAACTGTGCAAGATGCAAATTCCTAAATGCGCTCTTCAACATGTAATACTTTGTCCTGATTTTAATATTGAAATACAGAGAGCGTTGCGATGATGTGCAGGCATTCGAACTTTCAAGTTCGACGGCACTGTTTAACACTTCGAAAAGTGTCTTGCTTGTACGTGAGAATCACCAGCCTGCCCAATCACTTTACCACAAGCATTCAAGCAGACACAGCAGTACCCACGTCGGCGCGGCATATAACCACTGCAAGTATTGTCATAGAAAGTGCTCTCAACAACGATGCAGATAACAAACCTCTGTGTACTGGCCTGTCTGACATTCGAGCTCGGTTGAAATGATGAGCCGCCTGCAGGCAGCTACATGCGTCGCGCAAAATGCCGCCACTTTTCGCGAGCCCGCACGGGGTGCCATGAAAACTTTTTTTGATGATCTGAACATTATTGTTTCACCGAGACAAAACACGCTGCTGATAGGCGCAGCTTAGCTTAACCGCGCCTTTCTTATCTCACGTTATTGAAAAAGTTCGGCTGTTGGTTATAGATAAGAATGCACGTCACGTGAGTGCATTGTGTAGATGCACGCGACGTGCACGCGTGTTGTTTGCGAAAGTTCCAATTCGTGACGCATTCCTCCGGAGACAGCATATTCCCATTTTTACGGAGCGCCAAAATCACGCGCGCGTTTTCTGCTATACCTTACGCCCGGACGCGAACGTTGAAACAATCTACGGAACTTTTTACAGCTTAAAGGCATTAATGCACTGACAGCATGTGCAGGATTTCCCTGCGGAGATGAGACTCGGGCGGGCGAGTTCGTTTCGTGAGCTAGGCTATTGTTCAGTGCGGATGAAACCGAGATCGACTTCCGTATAAAGGAAACGCGACTTCAGTAGGTGTTTACGAGGTAGACGTGGAATATTAACGCCATAGCGTTAAGGGCCCCGCGCCGCCAGATATCCGGTGTCGGCGTCCTGCGTCTGCCTTTCGAGCGAAAATTATTGCAAACCACGCGTACCGAACCACGCAGGCCCTGCGCGTGCGCATAGGCGTCACTGAAGCAATTGAATTTTTTTTTTTTTTGAAAGTAAAATACGCCAGGAAAATCATAAGGTACGACTTACACACAACCTGCAGGCATCATAGCGAGGAAATGTAACTTGAATTACGCGAAAACGTAATTCTGTTACATGGCAACTAAAACACAAACCACTTTTCCAGCGTTTTGACGATTCATAGAGCGGCGCGCCCCTCTCGGTTCCTTGAAACAACACCATACAGAAGGCCTCCGCGCATTCGCAGCAGCGGCGCGGAGTCAAACATGGAGAAAAAGAAAAGAAAGCTGCAGTTACCGGGAAGCGTTACAAACGGTCAGGAATGTCGAGTCCCACCTCTAAATTTATACATCCACCGATCTTGCCTTGCCATTTACCCTTTGTACCATTTCTGCAACGCATTAGCAACGATTGAAGATTGCATATTGGACTGCCGGCCTTTCTCCTCCCTGAGAAGAAGAGCATTACGAATTACCATGCGACGGCTCGGCCTCCCATTGAACATTCCTGTACCGCTGTCATTCGGAGCGTCTGGGCTTGCGCAGTCACGCAGAAATTTATGCACTGACATGTAAAAAATTATTGCTGAATCAAACCGATTTCATTTTTGACCGTACGATTAGATTCATTCTTCCCTTATTGTCTCATTTATAATTGCATATACATTTTGCGCGTATATATATTGCTTGACTGTCTACTGAATCATCTTGGACATTACTCGCTTTAATTTATTCATCAAAATGAAAGAGTTTTCAATTTATTACTTTAACACACACGTAAGATCTGCCTGACTCTTGGCCAATCCCCGTGAGTGGGTATATTCCAAAGACATTAAAGTCATCACCATCATCATCATCATAATGAGTCAGGTATCCTTTACTGTCATCGCGTTCCACTCTTAAAGCGGAGCTCTAAATTTCTCTAAATTTTTGCTGCTGAAAACAGCGCAAAAAGACGGCATGCTTGTGCGACCTTGCCGAATCGGAGCACAATTACCAACGAAGTCGTTTCCTGCAGTTGTTTTAAGAGTTTCAGCTGCCTAGAATTCAACCAAAGTATTAAAACGCTGTACACATGACTTACCCGTTCGGAAGGTTGCCTGCATATAATTCTGTCGAGCACTTGCTGAAGAAGAAATGTTTGGCCAGCGGCGGTATACTTCACTCGCACATTTTTACGTTCACATGCACGTCTACAATAATTGCCGCATACCTCGCCTCCCTTCCTGAACCATTTCCACCAAACGCGGCCTCTGTGGCTGTTGTAGATTTTATAGTACAGCCAGCTAAATTCTACTCCGTTCTTAAAACATACTTATAACATTCTAAAAGGCTTGCATTCGTAATTTACTTCAAAGGATGCACTTAACGCACCTACTTCCTACTTTGCCTACGCTTCGTTCGCAACCTGGCCCTTGCTTTCACTTAATATAAGCAGGTGCCTTGTCTAGTTCACCAAACACAGCGTAGAAAGAACTTAATTGCCTCCATGGAAACTCCCGTTCCCTTCACATATAAGATTGCTGCCATCTTTGCTTCTACCAGTGCAGCGACGAAACTTGGTAAGCACTTCATATAGCGCTTCTAAAGAGGCAGAAAATTATAGTTGTCCAGCTTTCATTTAGCCTCTAATTAACTCACGCATTTACTAATTTGCCACCATATTATCTCTAACATGCCCCCTATTCCATCTTAATGAAAACTCGGTGAACTGC